>NW_027529456.1:590063-788921 GCF_008692635.1 Crocuta crocuta | reverse complement strand
AAAAAAAAAAAAAAAAAAACCAAAAAAAAAAAAAAAAAAAAAAAAGAATCCAAAGCAGGCTCCAGGCTCCAAAATGTCAGCACAAAGCATGAATTGGGGTTTGAACCCTTGAAAGCTGAGAACAGGACCTGAGCCGAAGTTAGATGCTTAACCAACAGAGCCACCCAGGTGCCGCATTAACTGGAAAACTTTTAAACATATACTGTACTTTGTAAATTTATATCTTATTTGTTTAGGCTGACTATCTTGATATTTCATTGTCATATTATTAATTATGGAGAATTTTCATTTTGATTATATAACTTAATAGTTAAGCCAATAATTTAAAACTTTGAGCCCTTACAGGTTTCAAGCACCTAAGACCTGAAATGTTCTTTTTTTTCTATACCTTTCCATATGATTTCCAGGAATATTCATTTATGGAATAATTACCTTCTTTTAATATGTTTATACACCTTTGTGTTTGGGGCTTGCATTTTTCCGAATGAAAGTCAATGACTAACATAATATTAAAATATAAATTCAAAAACCTGCAGCCAAAATTGGGAACATATACTATGCTATAAATACTTAGCATTAAGAGCATTAAATTGCTTTTCCTATCTTTTAAAGTTTTCATTCCACTACATGGAATTCTACTTCCAAGCCAAAACTTTATGCTATTTTTTTATGTGTATAGTTTACAAATGAAAGATATCTTAGAACTTTAATTGTGACTCAATTCAATTGTGACATCAAAGGGAAGCAGTTGGCTTTATATCAAAAGTTTATCAAGTGAATGTTTATGTGCTGATTAAAAGAAAATGAGACATACATGAATTACTTTTGTTGAGTATCACTCTTTGTGACATTTTAGTTAATCAATTAAACAATTAGACTGTTTGCTTTGTCTAAAAATGGTTTTTACTATAAAAGTTCAAGAATTGATAGCTCTCTTGGACTCCTTGTGCCTCTGTCTCTAGTTTTGTCCTTTGTCTTTCATCTTTCTGTTTCTTTTTCTGTCTCCAGATATATAAATGGAGATGTAGATATAATATGTCTATCTGCACATCAACATATCCCTTAGAGATGAAAATATACTCAGCTCTTTCATGCCATTAGAATTTGTTTAAATATTAGACTTGGAGAAAAATTGCTTAAGTGACTATTGTCTCTTATTATAATTAATGTATAAGCTGCAAAGTTTCTATTAATCCAAAATTAAATTCAAGAATCAGCCTGAGCCTGGGTGGTTAAGCATCCGACTCTCCACACTGGCGGTGTGGAACCCGCTTGGGATTCTCTCTCTCCCTCTCTCTACCCCAACCACTCTCAAAGTAAATAAACATTCTGTAATATTTAAGAATCAGACTGGCACTAGTAACTATGTACTAAAAATTATATGCTGTAGAGAAGTCACTTCTGCTATTACATTAGTTTATTTGAAAATATCTGGGGTGAGGATGTCTGGGTGGCTCACTTGGTTAAGTGTCTGACTCTTAATTTCAGCTCAGGTCACAATCTCATAGTTTTCCTAGTTTGAGTCCCATGCTGGGCTCTATACAGGATAATTTATATCCCATGCTCTGCATGAGTCCCATGGAGCCTGTTTGGAATACTCCCTCTCTCCCTCTCCCTCTTTCTCTGCCCCTCCACTGCTCATGTTCTCTCTGTCTCTCTTAAAATAATGAAATAAACTTAAAAGAATAAAGTAAAATATCTGGAACAACTTGAAACTTGACAGGAACTATAACACTAGCAAAGATCAATTGACTTGATTTTGTAGTGAATTTTGGCAATCGTTTTTCCTAAATGATATTTTTCTTCAAATTTGCATCCATGCCTCAGTTTTCTCTGTGCTGCAAAATAGCATAGTCATACTTTGTAGACTACTTTGAAGATTAAATCCTTTCTGTACATGTTTTAGAACATGTTGAGAACCATTTCTGAACTCACTAGTTGAGAAAACTAAGGTTAAGGCGAGTTTGGATGGCTCTTACCTTCAGATGACAACCAATATCCACCTATATTCAATTGTTTCTACTTGAGCTCCGAATCCCAAGGCACCTTGCTGATTGGTGTTAGGAGTGACTTATTCTGGCCTTGATATGCTGATTGCCTCTTGTGAAGGAACCTATTGTAGACATTTCTTCTTTTGTTACTATGGGAGCAAACATTTGTGTTTCCTGAAAAACCTGTTTTTCTTAATACTTTCCCTTAAGCAAATAGGCTATTGACCCCTGCTCACAAAAAACTAAATTTGCCTTTGCTATCCTATAAACATTGTCTTGTATTTGAATGCTAGAGATACCTTCCTTCCCCATAGGATAAGCATCTAAATCACCTACCTCAATCACTATTGATAAAGGCCATGCATGAGTCTTCTACAAATCTATGTTCTGGGAAATTCTTACATATCAAAGAAATTTATCATCAAAATGCCACTTCTGGGCTGCTCCCCATACACCTATGCATATCAATGTTCTGGAAAGTTTTTACTGATCAAAGAATTTATCATCAGAATGCCACTTCAGTGCCGTCCCCCAGACACTTAATCATAACATAAAGTTGAGTCTCAGACAGTGGGGAGATGCCTGCCTGGTGACCAGAAAGATTCTCGGGGCTCTCTCATCCCTCTCTCGCTGACACTTTCCATCCTTTAGGGACCCCTGGACCTGCTGGAGCTGAACTCTGGCAAGAACAGACATTGGTTCAGGATGCCTGGGTGGCTCAGTCAGTTAACCATATGATCCTTGGTTTTGGCTCAGGTCATGATCTCACAGTTTTGTGAATTTTAGCCCCACATCAGGCTCTGTGCTGATAGCACAGAGCCTGCTTGAGATTCTCTCTGTCTCACTGCTCCTCCCCTGCTCCCACTTTCTCCCTCTCAAAAATAAATAGTAAGTAAAAAACTTTAAAAAATAACAAACTTTGGTTCATTCTAATCATGATATGTACTAAATTTATTACTGCTACTATTATTACTGTTATTGTTATTATTTGAATTCCAGAACACAGTATACAAAGCCTACCCCAGCAGATATCCACATCAAGGTGTCAGCAGAGAGAAACATTTTATTGAAAACCTTGACATCCTATGTTTCCAAATGTATAGAATTCAAAACACAACCTCATGGTAATGTATATATAATAAAAATGATGTGTAGAAATGTAAAATTTTGTAGAAAACTCAGTATGTTAAAGGAAGAGAGTCCCAATTTGTATTTGTGGTTTTTCTTCTTTAAAGCTTAAAACAGACCTCATTTTTATTCCTCTTACCATGTAAAGTTTGATAAGACACAAGTTTTTATAATATTCCTCCTGGGATTCTAAAAACAGAATAACAATTTGCATTTTGAAGTGCCTTTTGTAACACTTCAAAAGATTGAAAGGTGTGTTAATCAAAATACCAGGAACAGCAAAATTTCTGTGAATCCTTGTCTATGTTTATGGTGGGAACATCAGAACTGTGCTGCTTTGATTCCAATCAGTTCTTTCCACTTTGGTTCTGAGTTGGGTCTGAATTAATGTTTATAAAATATTCTACCAGATTATCACTGTTGATGTTATCTACATAATTTCCCTCTGTAAACTCTTGTCATATTAATCATTACTTTACCCTTGGGGTTGTAGACTTCACTTTCTCCTGTTTCTGTCTCCAACAAGTTATGCTTCCCAGGAACAAAGCTCCGGGGACTCCACTGTCCTCTTACACACATCCCCTTGTCACTATCTTTGTTCACTGTTGATATATCTGTGCCAATCACCTGCTAAAATTCAGGCAAAAACCAAAGGAGTAGCATTGACTTAAAAAGTTAATAGCTATTTTACAAAAGTATGTATTAGAGGGGCACCTGAGTGGCTTTGTCAGTTAAGCATCTGACTCTTGGTTTCTACTCAGATAGTGATCATTCATTTTGTGAGTTTGAGCCCTGCATTGGGCTCTCTGCTCTCAGCACAGAGCTTGCTTCAGATCCTCTGTCTCCCTTCTCTCTCTTCCTCTCCTTAACTCACTCACTCACTCTCTCTCAAAAGTAAATAAACATAAATGAATGAATGAATAAAGTATGTGTTAGAGAAATTATTTTCTGAACTCTTGATAGATGTAGAAGAGAATATTATTACAAACTGTCTATACATTTAAAGTCCCTCCTTCTGGGTGTAGAAAGTAGATTACAAAACTTTTTAAACTTGATTTTTTTCATGATTTCTGAGAATATTCTCCATGATGCATACAATAATTACACTTACTCATTTGACTGAACCTGTTATTTTATGCCCAAACTATGTAAGCGCTTACTTTTGAGACTTATTTAACAAAACTTTGTTTGTAAATTTCTTCTTATTGTTGGATAATGTGGCCATATGAAAATACACTCTACCACTAGTTCACAACCCTTGGAAGGGTTGGGTCTCCAAGGATGAGAACTCTAATCTGAAGGAGTTTTGTGTTCCACCTTCAACTTGTATTTCCTAATGAATTATACCTAAACTAAATTTTTTAAATTTTACTTTTCAATCAAAAGAATGTAGTAGGTGCCAAAAAGACAAAGTAAATCATATGTTATTCAAATCAAACTGACCAAGTGTCCGCTTGTCCTTTGGTTACTATAGTGGACTGAATGATGTCCTCCTAAAAGATATGTCTGCACCTTCATCTCTGAACCTGTGAAGATTAACTTCTGGGTCAAAAGATGTAACTAAGTTAAGGATCTTGAAAAATGGAGCTTACCCTCGATGAGCCCAGTGAATCTTGCACACCATCAAATGTATCCTTACAAGGGAGGCACACAAAGACACACACAGAAGACAAGGTGGGAAGAAGATGGAAGCAGAGATCAAAGTGCTGTATCCCCCGGAAACCAGAGCAGAATCTCCCCTAGAGTCCCTGGAGGAAATGTGACCCTTCCAACACCTTGATCTTGGCCGCTGGTGGTGATCCTGATGGTGATACTGATATAGACTTCTGGCCTCCAGAACTGTTAAGAGAACACAGGTCTTTTGTTTTAAGGTGTCAACTCAGGATACTTTGTTGTGGTGGCTGCAGAAAACAAATACAGTTCCTAATAACTTAGGAAATATGCTACCTGAAGGAGCCAAAGGAAGCCAAGACGATGTGCCTGGAGGTAGGAGTAACAGTCAGAGATTCTGAAGCCTTCTCAGTGCAGGAGGAACAGCCTTGCCCTCACATCCTCAGTGCACTAATTGTTATCACTGCTGCTCTGCGTAATTCACAGCTCAGGAATCTACCTGGACATTTTCACTTTTGGTTTTAGTAGCTTTCTGATTCCTTCATGTCTTCTGCAGCATCTAGTTAAGTGCCTGCTTGTTCCACCATTATAAATAATGATGAAAATCCAGGTGGAAGTTTTGCAGAGATTTCTCTGATCAAAGGATTTTACAGGGTCAGCATTCTTGATGTTTCAAAGGTCCAGCAGGACAGGTGTAGACCAGGATGAAATCTATTTCTTCACCTGGGTTCAAATTCAACTACTGCTAATTACTCAATATGTGACCTCCAACAACTTAATTAACCTCCAGACTTGTGGTTTTCTTATCCATAAATCCAGAATACTATCAACTTCACAGGGTAGTTATGAGCATTATATATTATGCAAGTGAAACGTCCGGCAAAGAGTCAGCACGTAGAAAATGGATAGATTTATTCTTATTCTCCACATTTTGCCTAGCCTTATTCTACCCTCACTCAGGACAAACCACAGGACCTGGTATGTCTGTCCATTTCACATATTAGGTTGAGGGGGTGTTTTAGGCCAATGCTTAACCAGGGAGCTATCTTATTACTGCTCAGACTCTAAATCCATCAGTAGGCATTTATGTGCCCCTGTTTATAGGGAAAAAATGAGAAATTTAAGTTTTGTGAGAAAGATAGTTGTCAGGATTATTTTTAAAGCCCCTTTATTATTTTCTACTTCAGATAATATTACATAAGAAACACCTATGGCCTGTGTTGGTTTCATAGCTTTTGCTGATTAAATTCCTGTTCTTGAATTGTTTCAGAATTCTAAGTGAAACTGCAAAATTAAATGTGATTCCCACCTCCACCTCCACTCTGGTTTGAATGAGGGGTAACAAAGAAAAAAAGATTCCAGCAACTTCTACATGCAGGTTCCTTGCACAAAATCTTGTTACTGTTTACTTTTCTCATGTAGGAAGTCAATGCTGATTTCTTCAATCCTCTAAAAGATATTACAAAGTAACAGAAAGGCACACATTCTCAGATAATAAGATTAAAGTCTAGTTCCTGCTCTTGTTGAAACTTAAGCAAATTATCTCTTGAGGATGAGTTTTGTGCTCTCCCAAAGGAGTTTATCAAGTTCTATTCCCCTGTCAGCCCTCCCACACTGAAGGCAGAACTTCCACATGGCTGATGGCCAAGAACTTTGGTCCCTGAGGCAAGATTTTCAATATCCTTCATGGCCCAGACTTCTGCATTCTTATGCTGATTCTTACCATCTCAGGGAAAACCACTTTGGAAGGACAGAAATTATGAGCTTTCTGCTGCATTTCTCTGAATTTATTTTTTTGCAATCCATCTAATCCACTCAGTTTTTGTTTGGACTTGAATTTGAGACACAGCCTGCTTTCTGACTCTAAACATCCTGTGGAGTCTTATCGTCATGTGGGAAGTTGTCTGCTGACATCTTCACCTGGATGGCACGCCAACACTTTAAGCAAACATGTCCAAAACAGAGCTCACACATACAGAGATAACGAACAATTCAAAGGGAAATAAGAAAAAGAAGTTCCAGAGAGAGGGCACAGAGTAACAACTAAAATTTTCAAAGAGGTGGATTTCTGTTGATCGGAATGTTTGAGGTTGGCTTGATGTAAATGACAATTTTGAAGTAAACTTTAAGGAATAGACTTTGAGTAAGTGGACAGAAAGCATTTGATTTTCAAGGAAAGAGGAGTAATGGGTATTCAGATTCAGAAATAGGGACTCTCAAGGGATGTAAGAGCCAAAATTTGGCTAGGAAAAAAAAAAGAGTTCTTAAAACACTTATTTACGTGGGAATAAAGCTCCACTTGAACATAGCATTCAAAATTCTCCATAGTTTTGCGCACAATTCTTTGTTCTCCTCATGGAAATATTTAGCAATTCTTATTTATTTCCCTCCTTTATTTGCTTGCACAACAAATCTCAGTAATGCTATCTCCCAGCATCTTTTCTACAATATGTTGTTAGATGTTATCCTTTTCTGATTTATGTTCCATCACTTTAATTTTAGATCTCCTGGTTCTCACCAGACACTGCTTGATTTGTTTGTTTAATGAACATCAAGTTAAAAATAACTAGCTTATGGTAGAGCTCCTCTTTAGCACTGAATCTGTTTGCATTTCACCCACCATTCCCCGGGGGGCCATCAGTTGGCAGCTTTGTAATCCATATTTAAAAGAGTTATGATCAGCCACCTCTGTTGGACTTGTCTACCTATTCTACAAACTCATAGAATCAGGGAGACCTAAATGTGTTTTCAGATGCACTGAGCTTTTTCTTTTCTCAGAAAAAGACAAACATCGAAGTAACTCTGTTGCTTGTGCTTAAAGTTCCCTTGGAGAAGTAAGATTGGGCCTCTGGCTACCCAAACACTCCGCAGTCTTACTACTTGACATGATCCCATCCATCATGCTCCAGTTAGGTTCTCTGGCACTTCAGGGCTGAATTCAGCAGTACACTTGAAGCTTGATTGGTCTTCCTCAGGTATTCCTCAGATAGCATGACCACTTTGTTTTTTCATCTAGCCAAGAAGCAGTGTGTAAAGAATTAAGGTTCTCAGAGTTAAATGAAATCAACAATCTCTGCCTGTCACATATACTATACTGCTCCAAAACCAAATTTGCACTAAATATAAACAATTATGCTAATGTTTTACAAGACTTTTGAGGGACAAACAAGAACAACAGTATCTTTATGTAAACAATCTCAAACTGACCATACAAAATCCATATTATTGTATCTATAACATAGATTTTATACTGATGGTGCTAAAAGTTGTGTGGTATTTTACTCTGCAAATTTTGAATGTGCTTTAGGAAACTGATGACTTTGGAATATTTTGATGAGGTTTTAAAATTCCACAATATTAAAAGATAAGTAGAAAAATTGTAGGAGGAAGTTGACATCAAATGAACAATTACATATCTGTCAATAGACATAATTTTTTTTTAGGAATATTGTGACTATTTCATCTCTTTTATTCAATTCCTGTTTCTAGAAATTCTTCTCTTCTGGTAAAAAGTTTCTCTGATATATATGTATAGATTACAACATTTTAATTAATATTCTGGTATAGCATAAAGGTTTAAATACTTATTATAAAAGAATGACATTTTAAAGGTCTTCTCTTCTGTCCTTGAAATATTTGATAGAAATGTGAAGTTTGTCTTTGAAATTAAAGTTCTGTTGAATCAGCAAGAACAGTATGCCAAGGCAAGGTACAGATAGTGAAGGGATTTTTTTGGACTTCCTTTTTTTATACTGTCTATCTAAGCACTTACTCATTTCATTCTAATGATGGAAAAAGACAGAAAAAATATTCAAGGAGTCTATTCCTTATTTTATGTAAAGAAGTATAGAAAAAAATGTGGTAATGACTAAACTTTCATGCGTAGGCTAATCAAAAATTATGTAAATGCACAATCACCTTAAATACTAAAGAATTAATATTGCTTATAGTATATCATAAATAACCTAAGGTTACTATTTAAGAGTAGGCATTAATAAACATATACACTTGGGGCGCCTGGGTGGCTTAGTCGATTGAGCGTCCGTCCGACTTTCGCTTAGGTCATGATCTCGCGGTTCGTGGGTTCGAGCCCCGCATCGGGCTCTGTGCTGACTGCCAGCTCAGAGCCTGGAGCCTGTTTCAGTCTGTGACTCCCTCTCTCTCTGACCCTCCTCTGCTCACGCTCTCTCTCTCTCTCTCCTAGAAATAAATAAAAAATATTTAAAAAAAAAATAAAAATAAACATATACACTAAAATCACATAGTAGATAAATAAGTATAGATTGAACATTAATTTAGTGGCTTACTGACTCATTGTTGCCTAATCAAGAATTCTGGCAAACTCTCAACCCTGCTGAGAAGTGAAGGTGGCTGAAAACCTCGAAGTTAGGGATGCCTGGGTGGCTAAGATGGTTGAGTGTCTGACTTTGGATCAGGTCTTTATCTCATGGGTCATGGGTTTGAGCCCCGAGTTGGGCTCTGTGCTGACAGCTTGGAGCCTGCTTTGGAATCTGTGTCTACCTCTCTCGCTCTCTGCCCCTACCCCACTTGCACTTTGTCTCTCTCTCTCAAAAATAAATAAACATTAACATTTTTTTTTTAAACCCACAAAGTTATTTTTAACCTGGTGATTGGACTAATGTAAATACAGGCTAATTTACCAAGTTTCTATTTTCATTATTTAAGTGTTAATGTGTGCCTATCTATATTCCATATATGTTTTAAACAGATTATGTTCTAATTGATTCCAAATATCTGCTATGAGGTTTATAGAATATGTTCTGTGTCCAAAATGGACAAAATAAACTATTCAATAAGAGGACATCATTTTTTGGAGATTCAGTGGAAGTTCTGTATCTTCTATGCAAGTAAGATATGCAGGAATCCTTTCTTCATGGAAGTATTGACAATCTCAAAGACATATTGTTGCTACTGTTGTTTGCTTTGGTTGGGTTTGTGTGTGTGTGTGTGTGTTTGTTAGATTTTCAGCTTCCACCCAAATAAATTAATGCTCTATCTCCACTGATTCATTTGGTAAGAACAAGTTATTGTGTCAATGAAGGTACAGAGGAGAGGAGGCTTTGTAACAAGAGGATCAGAGGAGGTATTTTTTATAGTGTCAATATCCAGGTGCCCTTATCTGGAAAAATAGTCTAAGACGTCATTTATTCTTTTACATGACAATTATCTTGTGTTGCTTTGTGTTATTTTAATTTATTGCTACTTTTTCTAAAATGTACAGCTTTGTGCTTTCCTTTTGCCTCATCTCTCTATGACAACCAGAAAGGAAATAAAACCACAACTACCCCTGCTATTCCTTCTGCAAATGTCTTTTTTTTTGTTGTTGTCGTTATATGTGATTTCTAGTTTTGTGGGCTGTGAAGGTGGATGAATGTGGATAACGCCTATTATGGCTCCACGCTTCATGTTGCTTACCTAACTTGCAAATGTATTGTGAGGATTAATGCCTATTTAAAGTACCTTCCTATTGCACTTTCCATTAGAGAGAATGGCTCATACACATTACAAAAATCACCCAGTGGAAATAAAATTATACATACACTCACAATCTTCTGAACTTGCAGTAGGGTAAATTTTAATGAGACAAACATTTTCTATAACTATGCTGCAGTACTCCTAGTGATCAAAAAGAAGCTGTTGAAATCCTATGAAGTGAAGAATTTAAGATAAAATGTAGGAAGCTTTTCATAATAATGAATATTAGTCAAATAACACTTAACGAACACTAAGTTATCTGCCTTTGGATTGTATAGTCAGTCAACCTTATAAAAACAGATATATTTGGGAAAAAAAAAAACTAGCTCATATAGCTAATTTCCCCAGATAAAACTATCTTTCCATTATGAACTGCAAACTTAATAGATCATAAAACTACACTAATAATTAGATACTGTGCCTTTTGGCCCCAAAATTGCCACCTAGTGACTATTAAAAATAAACATATGTAAGAAAGTGAAAATACTAGCAAACCCAATACTCATTTGTGTATATTTGATACTTGTTATTAGGTACCAAATAAAATATATTTTCTCAATCTATTACTTTATACCCCAGAAGAATACTATTTTACTAACACTGATTTCTAAAAAGTATGATCAGTTTTTGGAAGGCACTGTTGAAATTCAATGCTCCCAACATTCTCTACTTAGATCCTGGCTTATGTGACACTTTCTTGGCCTCCCTGGACTGCACCATGAGCTAGGAATTAGAAAGTAAAACTGTGGTAAGACAGACCTTCTCCAGGAACTTCTCCAGTGCTATCTGTGTCCATTCTGATTGGCCAGAGACCCAGCCCTGGACAAGTTGATAAATCTGTGACTGAATTTGATTAGTCTTGGATGTAGATCTGAGCCAAGTTGTGACACTATCTCTTTTTCCAAGATATGTGGCCTGTGACAAAAAACAAAAAGATGCTGCTTATCAGTCTCTTGCCAGTGGCTTTACAGGAAGAGATGGAACTCATCAGCCCTCAATTGCCATGTTTCTTCCCTTGTGGAGTAAACCAGATGCAGCGAGGGAGAAGGATGCCAAAACACAGTGTGCAGAAGAGATGATGAACAGATTGAGAGGGTCGCTCCTGAATTCCAGACTGCCTTTTCCACAGCTTGATTTTTCGACCTTTCTGTAAGAGTGTATAGAATCACAAATTCCACTGTTAGTCTAAAAGTTCTAGCTCTCTTGTTCCTTCCACAACTAACAACTCCCAAGGGCATTTGCCGCCATTTTGGGTCAAGTATGTGTGAGCGGCTTAACTGAGTAGGGCACCTCTTTCTCTCTTGTAAACTACTGTATTATCCATATCAAATACAAAAGTTATCTCACAGTAGATATTCAACAAATATGTGTTGCATGAGCTAATGAATAAATCTCACATTTTATTTGTATTCTTCATGGCCTTAATTACCCAGAACAAGCATAATGATCATTGACCTCTTTTATTTTACTGAGCATTCTTGAAGTATTTCTGAATGCAATCAATTCTTTTATAGCAGGCAGCTACACGGAGATAGGAAAAGTTTGCTGATCTTTGGCCATCATCTGTGTACTCTATTATACTGTCCCAAATAATGACTCTTAATATAGTATCTGACAACATTAGGCCTTTCTATGTATATAGTTCAACTCATTGATTTTATTAATTAATGAGAACTGGAGAAGCTAGGTGATTTCTTCAAGGTCTTTTTTACTAGCCACTCCAAGAAGAGAATTGCGAATATAATTCAAATCTCCTGATGTTATACATTAACATCAGTTAATACATATAATATGTTATTTTACATATTGGTATAACAAATAAAATTAATCATACCTTAATTAATACTATCTTCATATCATTAATTAGGCTTAACTATATAACATTGATAATAATTGTGAGTTCTGTGAGAACAACTTTTATCTTAGCCATTTTCACAAGCAAATACAGTGTCTAACATGTGCATTATCACATATGTGATGTCAGATGCATATAAATTTCATTGCAAATCACATAATTGTTACATTACTATGGTGATAGACACTTAAGCATCTTCATAACTCAAAGAGAAAACCAAACCTGAGCCAATATTTTATGCCTATTATGCTCAATCTCCTCTAACCCTGTAGAGATTCTTCCCCAAACAAGTTTATTTCATAACAGTCACCAGTAAAGGGACTTAGTATCATCTTATTATAGTTGGGGTTTATTGTTGCTTATTTATTGTCTTCACCAAGCTTCCTTAGAAAACAAAGCCTGAGACAAATCTTATGCACATAAGCATTATTGTACAGTCCAATAGTGAGAGAGTAAGAAAGAAAGAAAGTTGTTTGAAAATGTGGACTCAGTTTCCAAAAAAACCAGCAGGTTACCTGCTCTGGCAAGATGTCTTCCAGAACTACCATGTAGACTATTGCAGCTTGAAAAAAACCTCTCAGGATGAAGAGGGGAAATGGATTAATCTGCCATTCCCTTCTTATCTCCTTTTACCCATTATACAGAGTTTATTCTATGAAGAATAAACTTCTAGAATGTGCATCTTTCTGAGTAGCTGCTAGGGAATCAAGATCCCACATCCCACAGTGTAGTCCAAGCCCAGACATGGTGGAAGTAACTGGCTTTCATACATTGGGTTGCACTGGACATGGGTGCTGGGTTGTGAGTATAAAGAGATAAGCAGAGTAAAACCTTAGCTCTGGAGAGGCTAAGAAAGCTGGTTATTAGAGACAGGACAAATGTGGTGAGCAAGATGAATGTGGTGGCCAGACTTGCCAATGAGCAAGTAGCTAAGGACCAAAAAACAGGTGGGTCCAAGAGCAATAAATTCTAGTAATTTTATAAAATTTTCCATAGTTAGAAAACCTCTCATTTTTATTTGATCCTTTTATTCAAAATGTACTGGTAAAAAATATAGTTGTTGATATAGTTACTCTGGTTAAAAATGAAACACACTCTGAAAATCTTCTCTTGATTTTGCATCTTTCTTTTGATACTCTTATATCTCCATAGTTTCTTAAAACAAACTTCTGAGCTAATTTATGGTTTCCATTATTCATCATCTCTCTATTCTCTATACGTCCCTCTTTTTTTCTTGACATTTTTAATAACTATAATTAACTAATCTATACAATAGGCTATGTTATCTGGTCTTGAGTCTATTTACAGAAGAGAACTGAATAGAGGTTTAGGTATTAGATTAGAGGGTTAGAAGGAGACCTTTTTACAAAAACTGAAAAAGCAAACAACAGCAACAAAATTAAACTCCAAAGGCTGAGAATAATCAGATACCTCCACTTTTCCCTATTCATGTCTTGTAGTAAGCCCTTATATATTTTTTCCTAGAAGTAAAAACTGAATATCTTACTTTCTCTAATCAAATATGTGCTTCAAATGTATAGTTATAAATATGTATGTGTATATATGTATGCATAAATGTTTATAGTTATAAATATATAAATATTGATGCTTCTTCATTTAAAAATTTAGAAAAAACCAAAAGTTATAAAAACAGATGAAAACTGAGTGATAATAGAACATGCAGCCATGTTGTCACATTTCCTTCCAATTTTTTATATGTTTACTTCTGCAATAACCTGCAGGTATCTTAAGTCTTCAGTTTGGTTTTTTGAATATGCTTATGTAATCATAACAGGATATAGAAAATTTTCATCAAGCCAGAAAATTCCCTCATGTTCTTTTTAGTCAAATGTTCAGCCTCTTCCAGAAGTAGCCTGTTTTAACGTCTATAATAGATTAGTTTTGAATCTGGCTTCTTTCACTCAGCATGACTTTTGGTTTTATCTGTGTTGGTTCATGTGTCAGTGGTTCATTCCTTTTTATTGCTGGGGGAGTAGTCAATGATATGACTCTATTTCCATGAGTTTATCTTCCTTCTGGTGATGGGCCTGTGAGTAATTCCAACACCACATGAAATATCCATAGAAAATAACCAGAATACAATTTAAAGCTATACCCATACACATAAAATATAAAACTAAAATGACTTTTAAACTAAAGTTATGTGTTTTCAAATATGGGTCTGCACTCACAAACTTCTTAAAACAAGAAAGGTACGTGTATGTGTGTGAGTGTGTGTGTGGGTGTGTGTGTGTATGCACATGTGCATCTATTTGAGAGAGTTTCCCTTTTAAGAATAAATTAGCTATTAGCCTTGGAAATCAAAGAAAAAATGAAAGATAATTTTTCTTATCTTCAACAAACTTTTTTAATATAAAGAATTTTACTGAGGAGGCAACATTTTTTAAATTAATAAACTTAATTAGGGAGCAGAATTTATACATAAGAACAAATTTTTAAAATAATCTGATGATCAACTTTAGTCATATTTCAGGTATTTTAGAACCCATTAATTTCAACTCCCACCTCTGGATTCAAATATCAATGTCTCCAACTCCCAACCCACACATGTGTATATACCTTTCTCTTTTCAATGGCCAAATATGTTGATATTTTGAGTTTTTCTTCTTCAATTGAAAGCCTTTTTACTCACACTGGTAAAATATAGGCTTAAGGATGTCTATAAGTAACTAGAAAAATAATGGTCCTTTTTGACTAAAATAAGAGCAATTTACTCAATTTTACAAGAACTCTGTGTGTGTGTCTGTTTATGTGTGTATTTATGAGTGTTCTGGAATAAGTATAACATAATGTACTGACTTGTAGGACATCCTGGGTTGTCTGTCTTGGCTTTTGAGATCTTCTGTATTTGTTAGGGCATCACATAAACTCACTGTGTAAATATTTTGTAATTCTGGATCCTAGCCAGAAGGAGGATAAGGGTTTCATTCACCAAGGTTTGCATCTCTATGTCTCCAAGAAAGAAGCACCCACTAATACTTTCAACAAGTCTTTTTCTATAGACTTTCAGACTTACTCAATTAAAATTTGTTTTCTTTTGTTGTAGTTGTTGTTGCTTTTGTTTTTGTTTTTTTGAGAAACTGATATATTTAGCCTATTATTGCCAGTAAGTGGAGAGAGAGCAGTACATTTGATGTAAAATGATGTAAAATGAGTTTCAAACAGCTTCAGATGTTGGGAGAATAGGAGACTGGTGCTGCTAGAAAAGTAAGAGGGGTACTGAGCCCAGAACAGGATGTGTATCAACCAACAGTAAGAAATCCTCATTATCTGGTGACAAACAGTGAATGAGCAATATGGGTGTCATGCATAAGCTAGTTTGCTTGTCACTTAAGCCGGAGGGATGGGGTGCCACTTCTAATATATGCTAAAAGTTCTCTTTCCTATTCTACTTCTCTGATTACATAAGTTGTGCCTTATGATCAAATGTTAATGTTATGAAAAAGAGTAATGACTAGCACTCATTTGTGTGTGTGTGCATGTGTGGGTATGTGAGTGTGTGTGAATACATGTCCTATGGCTATGATTTACTGCTTTCCATGCATAGTTACTTGCTGGTCCCTTCCCTCTGTATTTCACTTCCACCACATTTTACCTTCTTCTTCTTGGTTTCATCCCAAACGTCCTCCCTAGTGCTCCCAGGATGCTATAGAAATAGCATGATCCATAAAGAGTATATTCTAGTCTTTTTTCTGTGTGATTGTCCTGATAAGTGACTATATAAACATTTCCCATTCTTAGGGTGTCATTTAGTTTTATTTTCTGGTCAATATACTTCTTTAATGTCTTCTAAGCTTATAAAAAAACTAATGATTCAGTGAAATGTCTGAGATTTAAACTTAAGTTTTATAAGATATATAAAATATGAATTATAAATGAAGACTATATTAAAAACAGCAAGAAAAATTACATACTTCAGTTCAAACTTAACTAACAAAAACACCTTTTAATAACATTTTTTCTTGCTTATTGCATTCTACGTGCTGTTTTAAGAGCTCATAATATCAACTCATTTAATGCTTATCACAGCCCTATGAGTTATTGCTATTATTATTTTCATTATAAACATGAAGAAACTAGATCACAGAGAGGTTAGGTAACTTGTTCAAGGGCACAAAGCTAGAAACTGAGCCACAATTCAAACTCAGGTCATCTAGCTTCAAGGTCCATTATTTGAAACACTATGATATGCTGCTTCCAGCCATATTTCACCAGTTTGATAAATAATAATACATTCATTATAACAACATTTAAAAATGGAGAGTGTGATCATATCCTTACAGCAAAGTATGCGTAAGGAAGGAAAATCATTCTAAAGCTAGTTTAAATAGTACAAATCTTTCATATAACTTCATTCAAGAGGGTAATGAGAAGATCCTAACATGTTATTTTGGAACAAACAAACAAACAAAAAAACACCTAAGTACCCCCTATTACAGCATACTCATATGAAAAGAATGTTCATTCTTTTTCTTTTTTAATAATGCAGAGGAAAGGAGTAGATTTCTATGTGTATGAAATACATCTAGAGCAATTTATATCAAATAAGAGTCAATCTAAATTGAACCATTTTACTTACAGAAGAAAATTAGCAAAACAAACCTGAAAGAGTTTTCATAAAGCCTCCATTTTTTTTGAAAAATGTAAGTCAATCTGAAATATCATGCAAGTATTAATTATCAAGTGAACTTCAGCTTTAGGATTTAAGTTTCCTCTGACTTTTCTACCTATCTCCCTGGCCCCCATAAATAGTAGAATTTTAATTCTATGGTAGAATTTAATTTAAAAGTAGAATAATGATTTCACTTCTTATTTATAAAATTTATGGGAACTTCAGATTCAGAGTATAGTCTCAGATAAAAAGTAGAATAGCTAAAAGAACTATGAATATTTCCCCAAAACAATTGAACTACTTTATTTTGGTTAAATGTTTATTCATCTTGAGAGAGAGAGAGAGAGAGAGAGAGAGAGAGGGAGGGAGCATGCATGAGCAGAGGAGAGAGGGAGAGAGAGAACCCCAAGTAAGCTCCTTGCTGTCAGCACAGAACCTGACACAGGGCTTGATCTGATGAACCGTGAGACTGTGACCTGAGCTGAAATCCAGAGTTGGATGCTTAACTGACTGAGCCACTCAGGAGCACTAATTGAACCACTTTTTAAAGGATTAACAGGAATGAAAATGTACGTATACACATATAGATGTACATATGTGCGCATACATTAATTTGCATTCATATTTATAAATATTTGAACAAAAAGATGCACTATAGAGTGTAGTAGTTAAAAGCAAGAATTTGAAAGGCAGAATGCCTGTACCTTAATCCTGCCTCTCCCTGTCTCCTGTTATGTGAACTTTTACAAAAGATTTAATTACTCTGGTATTCAATTTTCTAATCTATAAAATGGGAATAATAGTACTAAGATACAATATACATTTCATAATATTTGAGGGATTAAATATACTAATATACATAAAATACAAAGGTACTTAGAACAATGCTGGTGTATAATATGCTCTCTAGCCCATTAGGAATATATTCATATATAAACTGAGGAACAAATGTATACAGGTGTTGGTGTTGTGTGTGTAGGTATGTGCGTGCTTGTATGTGGGCAGTGGAGACTCAGCTACAACAGCAAACAACTTGATTTATTCCTCCTGCATCCTTAGGAGATCTTTCCTTTTCGTCCTCAGATAAAATATAAGGCATAGCCCTTGGCTTGTCTTACAGTCCTCAGGCACTAAAAAATATTCACACAACCTCACGTCCAAACACAGACTCATTTTAATAAAATGTCCACAACCTTGGAAATTCACAATTCTAAATTCAAAGCTTTTCTCATTCCATAGCTCTCTTTCCAACTACTTCAGTGTTGAGAAGCCTGGAAGGGTGAGTCCAAAGTAAGCTTTTTCCCTCTACCTCCAGCCTGAGACTGCCTCTGGTGCCACCAGGGGGCAGTGGTGAAGTGAGGCAGGTGGTGGTCAGTGGAGGCAGAAAGTGACGTAATAATGAGCAGCCGTGGTGGAGCCAATTTCACTCTGGAGGGAGCACTTTTGTTCTGTCATCAGAGAAGACTTCTCTGCTCATTCAGTGACAGTCCTACGTACCTCCTGGGGTGCTGCTTAGGAGGATGCTTGCTCAGCTCCTCAGAATTCTACTATATGCATCTTCCTCTATATTTCAAAGTCTTTGTGCCTTTCCAAGTAACTTTTATGACACACTGGTTAAACAATTCAGATTCACTACATCAGTAAGAAGCATGCAACTTTAATCCGTGGTTATTTTGAATCCATATCTTCTATTTACTGTTTCAAGGCAGTCAAAAAAGTGTTGTATTCTTTGGAATGACAAGATGTGATCCACATACCAAATACTGTGCTCTCCAAGTTCCAGTGAATATATATAAGCTCTCTGTGCTCTCCCCACCAAGCTTGCTATGAGGAGGAAGTTCCTCCTAACACACCCTATAAGGGGTCCACAACCAAAGCTCACCAAAGACTCTCTAAATTTCCACCTCCTTCATTATTGCTTAGGGATCTTTATCGGACAGGATTTGGAAGAAGATATAGTTAGCAGTGAGTCTCACAAGGAGTACACATGTTTTACACTTGCAAATACTACATAGATGGTCCATCTCTCTTTTTGAAAATTTGGTGTGACATGTTATCTCTCCTTTTGCTACTTTGTGTATCATTTAACATCAGGCAGAAAAGATTCCATTTTAATGTCCTATTACAAGTTCTTGTATTTATATACACACAAACACTCATGTAGAAAATGCTCTGTATAAAACAGAAATACTAAAGCATCATTAATTTAAAATATACAGATTGGATAAGAAGAGAAGTGGTTGATAAAATACATAGAAAATTAGATTATTTTCAATTGATTTTTTAATTTCATTATAAAAACAGTGATGTATAGGTTTTAGGGTGCCTCAGTGGCTCAGTTGGTTGAGTGTCTGGCTCTTGGTTTCAGATAAGGTCATGATCTCATAGTTCATGAGCCCCACATTGGTGTCTGTGTGCTGATAGTGCAGGGCCTGCTTGGAATTCTCTTTTTCTCCCTCTCTCTCTGCTCTTCCCCCATCCTCACCCTCTCTCTCTCAAAATTAATAAACTTAAAAAAGAACAATTGTATAAGGTGAAGAAAATAAGTGTCAAATGAATTATGAAGATATAACTAATCTTCCTTTATTTTAGAATACTAAAAAGAAACCAGATTGCTATCAAATATAAGGTCTATTGTATTTTAAGATACTGTGGTCAAGAATTTTAAAAAGATACTTTCATTGAGGAAAAGATAATTTGTACTATAATTTATTATTCTTTTTTTTCTCTCTCTTTCATCCACTTTTCCTCCTATCTACCTATCTACCAACTTACCTACTCCTTATCCCTTCTATCATGCTGGAAGTATTCAGAAAAATAGGTAAGCCCCTCCCACAGGGATAAAATACTCCTTTTATAGCATTATCTAAAGGCTTCTAGAGCATTATGCATATTACCTCATTAATTTTAAACACCTGTGAGGTGTGTAGGTAGAAATTATTTCTCAATTTTATGGATGGGTGAAGTAAGGTACAGTAAACTTACCAAATAGACTCATGTAAGAATAAAGTTTGAGAACCTAAATGAGCTATGCCTTTGCTAAGTATAGATTACTAGCTTGTGTAACTTTATTCTAGAAGTTAATTTTATGTGTCACAGCCAATTCAGAAGTTCTCGAAAGGCTGAAAAAGGTAGAGCTTAATATTCTTGGAATATGATAATAAATGGGCAATCTCATTAAATACAGTAAATGTTAATAAAAATAACAATGGGTAATACAGTTTGAGCACTTAACACTGTTGCAGAGACTTCCTGCATCTAATTTTACATTGCAGTTCTGATTCTTTATTGCACTGTAGCAAATTATCCCAAAATTTTGCAGCTTAAAACAACAAACATTTTTAATTTAATTTTATTTATTTTATTATTTATTTTACTATATTTTATTTTATTTTACTGTATTTTATTGGGGGGGAGGAGAGAAAGAGAGAGAGAGAGAAAATCTTAAGCAGGCTTTATGCTCTTTGTGGAGCCCAGTGAAGGGCTGGATCCCAAGACCCTGGAATCATGACCTGAGCTGAAATCAAGAGTCAGACACTCACCCAACTGAGCCCCCAGATAGGGTCTCCAAGATGGAAGCCTATTAACAATTTCTTTAACACACATCAGACCTTATGTATTTATTTATTTATTTAAAAAAATTTTTTTTCTCCCAGTTCATTGGGAATCTCTAAAGTTTTCCTACATTTTGTTTTTTCTTACAATAGTACCTCACTTCCAGGCATCAAAACAAATACTAAGTGCTTATCGCAACAAAATGAATCATTCCAATATTTATCAATTTAAAACAATAGTACTTTATTACCTCATGCAATTTCTTTCTGTCTGATCTGAGGAAAGTTTTTCTGGCTGTTTCTGGCTCGGGATTTCTCACAAGGTTGCAGTCAAGCTGTTGACCAGAGATGGTGTTATCTCCAGGTTTGACTTTAACAGGAGATTCTACTCCCAAAATTAATCAGATGGTTGGCATATCTCAGGTTGGGGGAAACTCATCAATGATAATAAATATTTTAATAAAAATGGTTATACATAATGTTGATTCAGCATATTGTCAAGTGCCTAATTTTACACCCACAACAACCTTACCAGGTGAATATTATTTCATGCCCATTCTATAGCTAACATTATTAAATAAAGAGATTATGCAAGGTCACACAAACAATGGTAAGAACTGACACTTGATAGCAAATCATTTTAATTGTGAAAAACTTAACAATTACTTACAATATTTCTCTATCCAAAATATTTGGTTCAGGCGCTTGAGTAGCTCAGGTGGCTAAGTGTCAGACTCTAGATTTTGCCTCAGGTCATGATCCCAGGGTCTTGGGATTGAGCCGCATGTCAGGCTCCATGTTGAGTGTGGAGCTTGCTTAAGATTCCCTCTCTCCCTTTGCCCCTCTCCCCCACTTACACCCTTTCTCTCTCCAAAATAAAAACAGATGAAATAACAATTTTAAACAATAGCTCAGGGGTTCCCACTTTGATTGAGAAGAGGAGGAAAGATATAAAGACCAAAAAAGGAAAAAGCCACCCTGCATAAATTAGGAATATACATGACAAAGTCACTCTAAACCTCACATAATAGTTTTGTTGGAAGAATGTTTTCTTTTTGGTGAAGAAATAATACATACAATCAAAGAAAATAAAGCTAATAAATATTTCTACAAAGTATGTATCTCCTCCCAATTATATTTTATTGTTATTTGTAATATACAGTGTTCTTGACATTATATTTTTCTGTATATATGGCTATACTCATGTGGTTATTAATTTTTATTAATGTGTACTTACAGAATCTATATGTACATGTGTAGTTTATTACTACCTAGCCATCATATTTAAGCATTTAACTCTTGGCAAGGCTGGAAATATTGGAAAGAAGAAAGTTAAGCCAAACATGTAAATGCTGAGATTAATGAAAGAGTGCTGAGGGGTGAATGTATTAGTGTATGTGTGATAGATAAAAGTGGAAATAAAAGATAAAAATAGAAAAATTAGAAGAAATACTGACGTTGCACTGGTCCAACCCCTTACATATTAGCTTATTTTTCTCCATAATTAAACCATTTTAATATTAATATACCTTTGTTTCAAATTATCCTCTTCTATATTTATTGCAAAGTTCTTACTGACAAATCATTAGTTTGACTTATAAATAAACATTTTATTTTTAAGAAATACCAGGTTTAAGAGTGCCTGGGTGGCTCAGTCAGTTAGGCGTCCAGCTTCAGCTTAGGTCATGATCTCACGATTCGTGGGTTCGAGCCCCGCATTGGGCTCTGTGCTGACAGCCAGCTTGCAGCCTGGAGCCTGTTTCACAGTCTGTGTCTCCCTCTCTTTCTGACCCTCCCCTGCTCATGCTGTCTCTATCTCTCTCTCAAAAATAAATAAAACATTAAAAAATAAGAAAAAAGAAAAAGCAGGTTTAGAGAATTATTACAAACACAAATGTAGAGAGATCCTATTTTTATCTTTACCCAATTTCCCCTATCATTAACATCTTTTATTAGTAGGATATATTAGTCAAAATTAATGAAGCTATGCATGTATTTTATGTCCAAATGAATGTTTCCTATCAGAAGTTTCCAAGGTACTATGATTTAGTGCCTGTTAAAAGGTCCATTTGAGTTGTGACTGAATATGAAACGGGATATGTTTTACTTGCCCATGGATCTGAAGTGTTTATAAAGGTCAAATTTTCTGGAGGATGTCCTCAATCCTGGTGAAGGTCATAAGGCTTTAGTAAGCCGGAAGCTCGGGCAAACATTGAAATATCAGTTCTTATATAACTCCCTGATCTAGAAACCGTGGGACAAAGAATCAGACATGCCTAGGTAATTCTATTTCATTTACCTTTTCCATTCCCTTTCTTTGATATATTAGTCAGTCTTTCTTAGAAACTGCTTCTGCTATTATGTTAGCAACTGGCTTGTTAACTTGGCAATTAATGGTAGAAAGATATCTCACCTAAAGTTGTCTTTCTCCGGATAGTTTCTCACTGTTTTTTTCCTCCTCTCCCCAAAAACATTTGGCATCAACTCCTCTGCCTCTTTTCAGATTTGTTATTGTTTGGTGTATGGATTAAAAAGAAAACTCCCCATTTTTTAGTCTTTTCTTCCTTCTGTCCCTTTATCTAATTAATGTTGTCTGCCATCTCTCTAGGTTTCCTTTTTCTTTTTTTTTCCGTGTTCTCCCTTTGCAATTCACTTTGAGGATGTTTCCTTTGAGCTGAAATCCCCAGAAGCTGGAGTAGAAGATTACCTTGTTACTCTTCTTTTCAAGGCCACTCCTTTGTCCCTCTTTTATCTTGTTCTAATAGGTCCAACTTTATTTCAAATACTCTGAATATTTCTCTGAAGCATGCATCAGCCACCTTTGCCATTAACTGAATTTTTTCTTTAACACAAAGAGCCAAGGGACTTTGATTGTCAAGGTGCTGTCTGTGCAGGTATTCCCTTTTTAAAACAGTAAAACATGTTCTGGAATCCTCCTAGAAGATAATCAGGGCTTTAACTTTCACAGTGCACCTTGTAGTATCTCCAGGGAGAGGGTATTCCCTTTCCTAAGATATTGCCCTCCTAACACACACACACACGCGTGCGCGCGCGCACACACACACACACACACACAGTAGGAACAATTCATAGTTGCTTCAAAGTTTGTTTCAAGCCAGATGAACCAGAAGTGGTACATACCTTGTTCCTAGGCCTTGCCCTTGCCCTTGGGGACCATCCCAAGGTCTCCCTGAGCAATATCCCCTACAACCCTCACCCTTAAAAAGCTCACCTAGCTCTACATCATTGGAAAATGGCTAGGTATTCTAACGTGAAAATTTCACTGCTGCTGGGAAAATGTTCTTTCCCTTAATCCTTACAGAACTAGGTTGTCTTCTGGAAGATTTGGGGGGGGAGGACAAGGTGACCCAGGCCATAAGACAGTTTTCATGTCCTTATCTTTGAACCCAGTTCCTTTCTAGTGTCTGGAGCACTCTTCTGAGTGCTGCTTGAAGATCTGTGAACATCTCCTTCCCAAGCTGTAAATAGTGTATTCCTTTTTTACTCTGGGATTGTTCTACTTTCTCTTTGGCCTTCTCCTGTCGCTACCTGCTAAACCAAAGAGACAGCCAGGAGTTCTGCATTCTTCAGCTTCCAGAACCTGTCACACAGAGGTAGGATAGGTGAGGTGACAATCAGCTACACCTTTTCATTAAGACCAAGCAAAGAATTTGGAAGCAGTGCTAATGACCTAACTTCCATCAGGAATGGAAGCGGTTTGTGAAAACAGAGAGAAGCTATACTCCATAAGACTCAGGGTCATGGAGATTTTTCCTGACTCTGCTGAATCCAGGGCCGTACAACCCCTAAGCTTCCTGTTCCATTTTAAGGGTATGTGAAGTTTCCTGGAAGCTGGGTGGGTAATTCTTGGCCCTTTGATGCCCATGTAAACTGCTCCCTGCTGCACCCCATAGCTATGTATTGTTCAAGAGCATGAGGGAGCAAAGCAGGGGACAGATTGGTCCAGGCTTGGGCTTTATTGAATTTTCTCAGTACTTACACCTCTGAATGTTTGTAAAGTAGGGCATTTGTGTATGTGTGTATGTTTTTATAATGGCAATATTATAATAACCATATTTAAAAATGGGATATCTTCACAGATACAAATGGAGGAACTCAAGATGGTTGGTGAGTATGCAGTGCCAGTGACAACGTCCCTCCTAAACCTGGTTACCTTCAAAAAGCCAGGGCTGGCTCTCAATAAGAACTGAAGCAGAACTTTTGTTTCCTCTACCCAAGTTTCTGGAATTCCCTAAACTCTCCCCAAAGCACATCACAAGCTAGAAGATACGGCTCTCCATTTAGAAGAAAGAGACTTGAGAATAAATATTGCTGCTGAGGGAAAACAAAGACCATCCTTTAGAGTATGCGGTAATATGAGAACTAACTCATTTTCTTTCATAGCATTTCTTCTAGGTAAATTTTGCTGGGATTAGGGGATGGAAGAGAATTTTCTGGCTATTCTGAGGAAACACATCCCCAGAGAAAGAGACTCAGGCTCTGGTGAGTGAGGCCTGATGGCCCAGAAATCCTTAGTTCAGGCTCTCTGTGAACATAGGTTTCCTAGGAAGCACAACAAAGGGGATTGCTTCAAAAATTGTTGCTCGTCCTAGAATCACACAGTTGTTTGGGGGTTTCTGCTTGTCTGTGATCTGCATGTTAATGCCTAGAGTGATATATTATTATTAATTAAAGTAAATTCTTTATTCAGTTTTTCCAACATCCCATCCAGGATTCCACACTAAGCTTAGTGATCAAATCTCCTAATATTCTGCTTGGTTGTGACCATTTCTCAGGCTTTTCTTGCTTTTTATGCTCTTGACAATTTTGAGGATTTTTGGTCAGGAATTTTGGCATTTTATATACTGCTTCTCAATGGGACTTTGTCTGACATTTTATCTCATGACTAAATTTGAAGAGTGTATTTGAGAAAGGGTGAATACAGAATATTCTGTATGTGTATATGAACGCTGTTGGAGGAATGAAATTCAGTATAGCCACTATGAAAAACAGTATGGAGAGGGCTAAAAATGTTAAAGATAGAATTACCACATGATCCAGTAAATTCACTATTGGGTATCTCCCCCAAAGAAAATGAAAACACTAATTCAAAAAGAAATATGTGCCCATATGTTTATTGCAGCATTATTTACAATAACCAAGATGCAAAAGCAACCCAAGTGGCGATCCATAGATGAATGAATAAAGAAGATGTGTATGTATACATATATACTACAAACACACACACACACACACACACACACAGTGGAATATTACTCTGCCATAAAAACAAATGGGAACTTGTCATTTGCAACAATATGGATGGAGCTAGAAAGTATAATGCTAAGTGAAATAAGCCAATCAATCATCAAAAGAAAAATACTGTATGATTTCACTTATATGTGTAACTTAAGAAATGAAACAAGTTAACAAAGAAGAGAAGAAACAAACCAAAAAACAGATTCTTAAACACAGAAAACAAACTAGTGTTTGTCAGAGGGGACTTGAGTGGAGAAAGGGGTGAAATAGATAAAAGAAATCAAGAGCATGCTTATCTTGATGAGCACTAAAAAAGGTATAGAATTGTTGAATCATTATACCATAAACTGAAACTAATATAATTATACTTTGGTTAAAAAAAAAAGAAAAATGAGTAGTATGTTTGGGCAAGGAAGAATAAAGAGCTAAAGTGCTATTCTGAACTTGTCATATCAAAGGCACATACTATCAATTTTATGGCTTGTCATTGTTGATGACTCCTACCTTGAGGTAATGTTTCTTTACCATAAAGCTACATTTTCTTTCTCTTCCTTACCAAACTGTACTCTTTGAAAGAAAGCCCACACTTAAGGAATAGGGAATTGTGTTCTACCTTTTTTTTTTTTTTAATATTTATATACTTTAAGAGATAGAGAGGCAGAGTGCACACGGGTGAGGGGCAGAGAGGGGGAGGGACACAGAATCTGAAGCAGGCTGCAGGCTCTGAGCCATCAGCATAGNTAAAAAAAAAAGAAAAATGAGTAGTATGTTTGGGCAAGGAAGAATAAAGAGCTAAAGTGCTATTCTGAACTTGTCATATCAAAGGCACATACTATCAATTTTATGGCTTGTCATTGTTGATGACTCCTACCTTGAGGTAATGTTTCTTTACCATAAAGCTACATTTTCTTTCTCTTCCTTACCAAACTGTACTCTTTGAAAGAAAGCCCACACTTAAGGAATAGGGANTAGTATACATAAATTATTTTGAATTTTCATATTAAATATAAATTAAATTACATAAAAATAAAATTAAATAAAAAATATAAATAATTTATTTATTATTCTTTGCATGGGAGAGGTCTCCCCTATTTATCTATTCAACCATTTACTTATACTATGAGAGATTCATGGATATTTATATTATACTTTAGGTTATAACCTAATGCTCTGTTAAACATGTCTTTTATTTCATATATTCTGTTTTTTGGTTGTTTTTTTTTAACATCTGGGGCCTTGTTGACCCTGGAGAGATTGTCCCTCCCAGGGTTAGCTGATCCCTAGCTCTGGTAAATAACTCACCTTTTGGTGTGTCTTCAGATGCATACCAAACAGTCCAGACCCTACCCTCTAAGTACATTCTCTACTGGGCTCTTAAATACCAAGCCACATGCACCTGCACTAATAATCCCAGAGAACTAGGGTCAGTTCCTATGTTCCTTTTGTTCTTTGAACTTATTTAGAATAACGGTTTTGACGCATTTGTCTATTAAGCCCCATATCTTGGTGCTCTGCCGGAGTCCAGCTCTGGCTGGGTCCAGGGGTCCCTGAAGGATGGACGGTGTCAGCGAGGGAGGGAGTGAGAGAGCCTCGAGATTCTTTTTGATCACCACACAGGCATACCTGGCCTGTCGGTTTTGGTGTGTTTGTTTATAGGTCAAACATTAACATGGCATCAGCAAATGGAATTTTTACAATGGATAGTTCTCTGTGATAAGATGTTTTGGAAAATGTACAGAAGCAGGTTTTACAGAAGTATTCTTGCAGAACTGCCCCAATTATAGTGAGGTTGAGTAACTAAGAAAATAACATGGTGTTCACACTTTAATAACACTAAGATTAAGTCATAGGTTTGCGATACTCTTATCCATCCTCATCACGGCTGCCAGGGTAAGGGAAGGTGTTTGTGGAATGTAGGCCTTAGGGAAGGGACTACTATACATCACCAGTTAGCAAAGGTATATGTGGTAACTTATGTTCTGCCCTTATCTCTTCCTTCTAAGTTAGGCTCTTTGTCTCTGGGCAAGACTTGATTTTCCAGTTATATTCTTTATGGCACCGGAGAGCCAATCATATCATTAAAGAGTTTAGCTCATTTCCAATACATAGAATAGCTTCTTCAAGTGCATTTACCTTTGTGTCTAGTTTTATGATTTCTTGAATAGCTAAGGCATAAGAGACACTTTTGGTTAGCTGATTTACATGTTGAGCTGTATGAACATCTTGGACTAAAGCAACGGTAGAAACAGGATTGTACACGTAAAGGTCAGTCTTTTATGAGTAGGGGTCATTAGCCTGTTCATAGCTCCAGGGAAAGTATGGAGGGAAATAGGACTTGCTGGAGACACGATGTCTGTTCCCATAATCAAAAGAAGAAGTTCCCACAATAAGTTCCTTCACAAGGTGCAATCATCATACCAGCACCAGAAAAAGGGGACAAGTCACTTCTGATACCTGTCAACAAGGTACCTTGGGGGTCAGTGCTCAAGCAGAAATAATTGAGTGGGGGTGGATATCGGTCGTCATCTGATTGGCAAGAGACCGTGCAAACTGGCTTTAACCTCACCAGGAGTTTTCTCAACTAGTGGGCTCAGAATGGCTCCCAGCAGTGCTCTGTATTTCGTTTTTGTTTTGTTTTGTTTTTCTATTTAAGGAACATATTTCCCTGTTTTTTTTACATGTTTCATATATTTTTTGTTGTTGGACACTGGACATTTTACACAACATATTTTCACAAATCTGGGTAGTGATTCGTCTCCCTCCTCATCAGGACTTGTTTTAGTTGTCTGTTTATTTCTTTAGTGAGGCTAATTAGTTTATTTGTTTGGTGACTTAGCTAGACTATTTTAGTGATGGTATTTCCCTAAAGTGAGGCTGATGTTACTCCTTGGAGGTTACAGTCTTGGTTATGCTCAGGGATAGCCTGGGACACCAGCAGTTTTAGAGGGGTTTTTGTTTGTTTGTTTGTTTGTTTGTTTGTTTTTACTATTTCTTTCCTTGATCTCTCTGTTAAGTAGTCTTGCCTCATTTGCTTTCCACCCACCCTAAAGAATCTACTAATTGCATGCTGATTGTGCTATTGTTTTAATAGTATTCTATGGCACAAATTGCTCTAGAGTCCGATCCAATTAAATTGGGGCAGAGGTAGCTTTTGAGGACAATATTTAGGGTTTGTTTTAATCTCTGAAGTCTCTTCTTAAATTTTCTTTCTCCAGATCTTTCTGGTGAAAAATTTTGACTTTGTTTAAATTTATTGCTCTTAAAGAATAGAACTATTGTCTTGGAGCTCTTTCCATTCTTATGGACCATCTTAACCTAAGGAAAAACAAATCCCTGAACCACTACACAAGACACTGGGCTTTTGGAGGTGGCTTCTGGTCTTCTCAGCTTCCTCTTTGTTCATAGAAACTCTTCCTTATTAGAAAGCTGATGGGAGGAAGTTTGGGGCCCTAGAACTTTCAGCTTGTCATATTTGAGGTATATTTATGTCCTATGTGGGGACTGGGATGAGGAAGAGAGTACCCAACCTTTTTGTCACACTCATTAGTAATTTAGCCTCTTCAAGTTTGAATTGGAAAGGATTAGAAGTACTTGTATCTTGCCTTTTTCCTATAATGAAATAATGTATACTTTGATTGTGAGATAAGTACAGAGAGAGACTCATCTTATTGGTCACATCCATTCAGAGTGAAGTTTTGTTTTGTTTTGTTTTGTTTTTATGCTGTTTTATGCTGAGCTGTGGGTGAGGAAGGGAGTATGCTGAGCTGTGGGTGAGGAAGGGCGAGGAAGAGACGAAGTTATGGCTGGAATGGTTCTTACCAAGTTTTAGTAGATTTTCTGGAAGAAATATTTATTTGGTTTATACCTTTACTACAGTTTTTAGAGACTTTACATGGATATTCCTTTATGTTTTTAAGCAGTTATACTGGAAGCGGGTTCATGGAATTTTCACACTACCATCCCTCAAGTGGAACCACAACCATGGTCCTTAACTGTTGAAAGGAGAATGAAAAGTTATTTCCCCACAGCAGATATTGCTTTCATGGAAAGGAGATGCTTTAGCATAACATTTCCACAGGGGATGCAATATGAATGGAAGCAGAAATGTGTCATCCATGCCTTGTCTCTGTTTTTCTTGGGAGGGACATACTTGCAGATAATGCATATTTCTTATATGACCATCTCTGCTCAACTGAATCACTGTAAAACCTCAAGATCTTCAATTTTAATGTATTGGTTATAAATTTGGAAAAATCAGAAAAGTAAAATTTTGGGACAGAAAAATCATACCGATTGAAACTACTGTCTGCGTTAAAGTGAGTGGATTTAAACTTGGGATACACTTAAAAGGATGCTACAAGACAGGTGATACCCTTGCTTATTATTTTTGATTCTTTGTCTGCATTTAGTGGTTTATAGATAAATTTTGTGGTTTCTTGACCTTGGGTAACAATAGAGGGCAGCATGGGCTAAACAACCCCAGACCCCAAGGATGTGTTAAGGAGTCTTAGGATATTAAAATTCAAGCTTAACTTTGAACTGTGTGATTGCAACTGAGTTCTACAAGCATTTCAGACAAAAGTGGTGTTCTTAGTTCAAAATTATGGTGGCAAACATGGATTGGCATTGTGAAACAGGAAGATTTATTCACAGATTTTGAATATACAGGAAGGAGAAAGGAATTTGCATGTCATCTGGTGCCCAAAACTAAGACTACTTCACAATTACAAATCTGAGATATGTCAGGAATATCACAAAAGCCACTCTCTGAGAGGAAAGAGTAGGACAAGAAGTCCCCCCCCCCCTTTAGTTATAGCAATATATCTGCCAAACCATGTGGGTTTTTTGTGGGGTTTCTCTCAATTGAGTCAAAGTTCAGTCGTCAAAGATTCTGGATGGAATCTGTGGCTTCTAGGTGAGAAAACAAATCAAGGAAGCTTTTTCTTAGATAACATCTCCTCCTTTTCTCAGATAACACCGAGCTGCTGCTATTGTCTGTCAACAATACATGCTAGAACATGGTACAGATGTTTTGCTCGGAAAACCCTAGTCTGGAGACTGGCCTGTGTGTTTTTTTTAAATCTATACTTTTTTCGGGGGGAGGGGGATGCGCAAGGGGATAGGGGCAGAAAACGGGGAGAGACAGAAGATCCAAAGCAAGCTCTGTGCTGACAGGCTGACAACAGAGACCCCGATGTGGAGCTTCAAGTCACGAATCATGAGATCATGATGTGATGTGAGCTGAAGTCAGATGCTCTACTGACTGAGTCACCCAGGTACCTCTGGCCTGGATTTTTAACTTGCAGGATGTGGAGATAGTGTCATGAAAATGTCCTGTGATCTATGACTTTTGATGTCTTTAAAGATGAGAAACTTGACATGGAATTAATTAAACTCAGAGGTTCTGACACAACTAGATCATTGGTGAGAAAAATACAAAGCTACATTGATTGGTTGCAATGTGATTTAATATTTAAGTTTTTCCTGAGAATTTGACTAGTGTGATATGTTATACTCAAATGAGTACATTTTATTATTTAAGTGTCTTTGTTATATTATTGCTCTCCTTGGAAAACCCTTGAAAGGCCATGGGGGAAACTTATACAACTCGGACAGTTGTAGTAGGGGGTGGGAAATATGATTGGCATATTCATGATTTTATAGAAAAATTTCTTATCAAAGCTTTAATAAAAATACATATTCCTCTGCTCTAAAATTTGAAAAAAATAATTATAACCAAGTTTTAAATCATGCATTTGTTAAGTTATTCTGTCTAAATAAAAAAGACAAAACAATTTAGCATTAAAGAAAATATAGTCCAGTGAGCTCAGGCAAGAAAAATAATTTACTTGTGAAAATATTCCTATATTGCCACCACTAATAACAAAACTAATGCATTAAGTACTCAATGCAAACACCAAGGCATTTTAAGCATTTTTATTTGGGGGCGCTGGTAAATTTAATCAATATAGAAATTGGGTATTAGATATATCTGATTTCATTTATTTACCTGTTAAATATTGAATGTTTTTTGTGTTAGAGCCAGAAAGTTATGCTGGTGGAGTAAAAAATACGTCACCAAAATGATTTTATATTTAAATTTTACTACGAGTATGTCTGAAGAATGATAAAGTGTCGCTCAGCCAGTTAGATATTTACAAAGAGCTTTATTATACTTGCAATGTGATTGCATGGCTTACTGAATTAATATGAAGTAAAAAATGTATCTGCAAGTTATGTGTATATCTTTGTATTTATGAATATTTATTGATATGTACATATACAGGAGCACCTGGGTGGCTCAGTTGGTTAAACATCTGACTGCAGCTCACGTCATGATCTCACAGTCTGTGGGTTCCAGCCTTGCAATCAGGCTCTGTGCTGACAGCTCAGAGCCTGGAGCCTGCTTCAGATTCTCTGTCTCCCCACTTGTCGTTTCTCTTAAAAAAATAAATAAAAACATTTAAAATAAAAAATATGTACGTATATATGAATACATTTAATTATGTTTATACATGTGTGTATTTATCTCTGAGAAGAGAAGAAAATAAAAATCTAGGATTAAGTGAAAGGAATTAAACAATGAAGGAACATTGTAAAATACCAGTCCAAAATTTGTCCCAATCTTATTTGCGCTATATTCAGAAAAATGTTGAGAAGAATTCATTACAAAAACAATTAAAATTACATGTATTATGTTCTTTGTGGCATCAAAAGTGTTATAGAATACCAAACTGAACAGTGTTAAATATTTCCAACAATAAAATTTAAACTTAGAAATATGCAACTTCATGCTTTTGATCTAGGAAGAAAAAAGGGAATGATACAGTATTCTATAATAATGTACTACATAGCATGACTACTAAAGAGTAACAGAATAAAGACATCATCTCCTTATGCATTAATTATAATTTCAATTAATGTTAGCATCACACAAGAGAAAAAAAGGACACATTTGAAACTGAATCATTTACAGTAAAGATGATCAACTTTGAGGTTTTATAGTCTAATATTCCTTATCAACAAGGCCATCAGTTTGCATACACATTGCTTAAACAGAAGAGAGACAGAGACAGGCAGCTGTAAAATGAATAAAATAAAATAATGAAATATAATAAAATTAATCATGTTAGTGGAACTTTATGACAACTTAATTTTTTTTTAATGTTTTATTTTATTTATTTTTAGGAGAGAGAGAGAGACAGCGTGAGCAGGGGAGGGTCAGAGAGAGAGGGAGTCACAGACTGAAACAGGCTCCAGGCTCTGAGCTGGCAGTTAGCACAGAGCCCGACGCGGGGCCCGAACCCACGAACCGCGAGATCATGAGCTAAGCGAAAGTCGGACGCTTAACCGACTAAGCCACCCAGGCGCCCCGACAACTTAATTTTTATAACTTAATTTTAATTGATGGCTGTAATGTGTAAGAAATTGGTCAATAACAATATTAGGAAAGACAGCTATGACTTCAGATATTTTTTCTCATATATCAATTTCCAAACACAAATGTTATATTTTCAAAGACTATAAGGCAATGCTTCTTGACCAGCCTTCGTTTTATTTTTTATTTTAATTATTTTAATGTTTTATTTATTTTTGATAGAGAGAGAGACAGCATGAGCAGGGGAAGGTCAGAGAGAGAAAGTGTCACAGAATCTGAAGTAGCCTGCAGGCTCTGAGCTAGCTGTCAGCATAGAGCCGGACAAGGGGCTCAAACCCACAAACCGTGAAATCACGACCTGAGCCAAAGCCAGACGCTTAACCAACTGAGCCACTCAGGCGCCCTTACCAGCCTTCGTTTTAGAATGATCTTGGTGGTTGTGAAAAATACACAGGCTGGTATGCATTTGAACCTAGTATATCTGGTTATGTGGGGAGACAATCTCCATTGGTAATATCAAGAAGTTTACCACTCATTTTTGGTTTGGTCTGAATTGAGAACCACTGTTCTAAAGATCCTTTTTTTATTTCTAAGAGGAGATACAAAACTATGTAGCAAAAGAACTGCTTCTATTATTCATTTATTTATTTTTAAATGTTTATTAATTTTGAGAGAGAGATCACAAGTGTGGCGAGAGAGAACACGAGCAGAGTAGGGCCAGAGAGAAAGGGAGAGAGTCCCAGGTGGGCTTTGTGCTGCCAGCATAGAGCCCAATTTGGGTCTCAATCTCACAAACCATGAGATCGTGACCTGAGCCAAAATTAAGAGTCAGATGCTTATTGAACTGAACCACCCAGGTGCCCCTGCTTCTAGACTTAAAAAAAGAAAAAAAAAAAGAAAAGGGAAGAGAAGAGAAGAGAAGAAAAGAGAAGAAAAGAAAAAAAAGGAGAGAAATGAAATGTTTAATTTATTGTTGATGATTTGGGCAGTTTTCACCAAAATATTTGTATTATTTTGCTTTTGTGTGCTTATATGATTCTGCCATGCATATCTAATTTTCCACTTCCACAATCAAGTAAAAATTAATATGAACATTACAAATTATTTTTTTCATTTCATTTTATTAAAAATTACATTATAAATGTATTCTTCAATCCCTGTGCCCTATATCCCCCATCTTCCCACCCCCTCCTCTGGTAACCAGCAGTTTGTTCTCTATAGTTAAGAGTCTGTTTCTTGGTTTGTCTCTCTCTCTCTCTGTTTCTGCCTCTCTCTCTCTCTTTTTACTCATTGTTTTGTTTCTTAAATTCCACTAATGAGATTATATGGTATTTGTCTTTCTCTGACTAACTTATTTTGCTTAGCATTATAGTCTCTACCTCTATCCATGTTATTGCAAATGGCAAGATTTCATTCTTTCTTTATGGCTGAATGATATTCCATTGGATATGTGTATCACCTCTTCTTTATCATTCATCAGTTGATGGACACTTGGCTTGCTTGTGCATCTTGGCTATTGTAAATAATGCTGCTATAAACATAGGGGTGGATACATCATTTGGTATATATCTAAAAAACAAAAATTACTGTTCTTGTATTTTTTGGGTAACTGTCCAGCACTATGATTCCCGGGTGTTAAATTAGTTCTATTTTTAATTTTTTGAAGAACAGCTACACTGGCTGTACCAGTTTGCATTCCCACCAACAGCATAAGAGGATTCCTTTTTTTCCACATCCTTGACAAATTAAGGTATTTTAGATTTAAAAAATTAGATTATTTCAATCAAAGTCTGTATATCCAGGTTAGCATGTATAGTTATACTGTCATCTTTTCCCACCAATTATAGAAAATGCTCCATGGATAGTCTTTGCTTAACTCTCAAACTTTTCTTGACACATTACACTATGCAACCATTAGGAATATATTGGCATTGACACCCGAGATGAAAACTTGATGCTATTCTGGCTCTATAATTTTCATCCTCAGCAACAGAATGAATTGTGGTGGCTGTATGTTAGTCTCTAAACTATGCTGTCAGAGAAATGTACAATAAAATAATAGCTACTACAGTGCTATCTTTTCGAGGCTCTCTTTAAATGTTTTACCTTCACTTTCTCAATTCATCCTCATAGCAATGCTGCTAGCCATTTATTATCATCATCATTTTAGAGGTAGTAAAACTGAAGCTCAGAGGTGTAAAATAAACAGCTCAAGGTCATTCAATTAGTAAGTGGCAGAGATGTGATTCAAACCAAAGCCTTTTCTTAAAGTCAGTGATATTCTCCATACAGTTCTAACTTTATGTCACAGCGTAGATACAAAACATGGGATTTGTGTTTTTAAAGGTGTCTGTGAAAATATCTCCAAGGGACACTGAATATTACAAAATGTGATTTTACAAGAAGAGTGTCCTCCTTGAATAAGAAGAGATAGAGCATCTCTAGATAGATTGACAGCTTGTCCATTACTACCACAAGATATCACACTCTTCTCTATAGAATTTATAAAAATGGTTTTTCATTGGTTGTGTGGAGTGGAATCATAGAGCTCTGGCCCTGTCTTTGCCACATGAGGTGCCTATAAACTGATGGATTGATTTTAATTTGACCTTGGCAGCTTTTGTTACCCTCTGAGGTATTAGTCTTGCTCTGTTCCAGACCTTTACCTTGAACTCTGCCTTTGGACACTACCCTTCTTTTAAAGATTTGTCCCTGGGGCCCTAGGCAGGCTGTCAGTCATAACTTTGTTGGCCATGACCGATATGGTGTGTCAAAACTTTTAGTAATTTTGCCAGTTCAATTTTCTAAAATAAGATGCTTTTGTTGTCTAAAAGAATAATCTCTATGTTAAGTACTTAATTTGATAAAAGGGACTCACTTAATACAAATAATGCTTTTAGTGCTTAAAATAATAATTATATTATAGTGTTTTTTTATATAAAAACTAGATTTTTACATATGTGATTCTACATTCTATGTCATTCATACAAGTATTGTTACATGTACAGGTACTCAGAAATGGATAATATTTCTAGGGGTGCCTGGGTGGCTCAGTTGGTTAAGCATCCAACTCTTGGCTTCAACTCAGGTCATGATCTCATGGCTTCATGAGTTCGAGCCCCACGTACAGCTGTGTGCTGGCAGTCAGAAGCCAGCTTGAGATTTTCTCTCTCCCTCTCTTTCTCTGCACTTCCCCCACTCTCACTGCCTCTCTCAAAATAGATAAATAAAAACTTTTTAAACAGGTAAAAAAAGAAATGGATGATATTTCAGAACTATTAGCTATTATCAAACAAATCAATTGTCAAGGAATTAAAAGATATTTTTTTCCTTTTAAGAAAGATAGTCTCAATTTCATGAAATATGATGCTGTAATACATTTGTCTAACTATTCTCATTATCATTTCTAGTACCTATAACATTAATAGTTATATATCTAAAGTCTTAATTCAATCAATATAATAAAGTCCCCATTTTATTTTTCTTTCTGATATTTTTTTTGTTACATCTCTTTCTCCTTCTCTCACTTACCTCAAAATCTCAACAAACTCTATTCAGTTCATAATCCAAATGAAAATGAAAATAATTGTTCTCCATAGCTGTACCAAGAAAATTTGGAAGTTTATTTTATCTAATGGGAAAAATGTATATGTATATGGCATTTTGGCTGGAGCTTTTGGCAAGGAATATTGTTACGTATGTTGGAAATAAATGAACTTAAACTAATTCAACATGTTTTTATTTCTTGTAGCTATTTGAAGATGTTGCATTTTTGGTATTATTTAATAACATTTTCTTTTTTTAATGTTTATTTTTGAGAGAGAAAAAGAGAGCATGAGCAGTGGAGAGCAGAGAGAGAGAGAGGGAGACAAAGAATCTGAAGCAGGCTCCAGGCTCTGAGCTATCAGCACAGAGCCTGATACAGGGCTCTAACTCACTCACAACCTGTGATAGATATCATGACCTGAGATGAAGTCGGACACTTAACCAACTGAGCCACATTTCACATTTCACATTCACAGGCTCCCCAATCACATTTTCTTATACCAGCAATGCCTTCAAACAATTACTGGATACAAAATTATGAAGTGAATGTTGAATTAATCTTAGATGATGAATGAAATACAATATCAAAGTAACTGTATGATTGGAGCAGTAGTTTCGATCTTCATTTATCAAAAAAAATTGAATATTATAGTAGATTACTTTTCCCATTCGTTTCTAACAATTCATAAAAAAATAACTCTCCATTTTACTTTATTCATAAAGTAAATTCAAAGAAAACACAATGTCAAATTCTAGAAAACACAGAGTCACTGACAAGTATGTATCTCTCATACATTAATAATTAGTATTAGAGATTATGCAGGCACAGTTATTTTAGCATAATCCAACATTAACATAGTAACAGAGTTAACTATTCATAAAATAGGAGAGGTTGAAATAATATGGGAAACAATATGATCTACAATCCCTCATTTGCCAGATTTACTTTTATACATAATATATTTGTTTCACCATCCTATTTAAGGTTAGTATTGAGACAGAAAATCTTTTCAATATTTTATATCAGAGGAAGATATCAGCATATTTTTCTTTATCAGGTGTGTGCATGTGCACAGCTAGGAAACCTGATGTTTCATGCATCTATTCCTAGTGAAACAGGCTTGGATTTCTAGCAAGACTTGACACTTCACACAATGAAATAGTAAGTTCATCCTTAGAAAAGAATATAACATTAAAAAGGGAGAGAGATTATTAGAAACAGTGGAGTATAGAAAGTAGATTTTCTGTCATAAAGATCTTGACAGTAAATGTTGAAGCAGTAGAAATCATAAATAATACTGGTTTTTATGTTATACATTCTGAGCATATTTTATAGAGCTCAACTGGATTATAATAAGATAACAATAAAACTCTCCCTAAGATACTATATATGTTGTAACTTTTATTTTGTATGAATAGTAAAACAACTCTCTTTCTTTCTCTGCACATACTCTCAAGTGCACTTGCATACACACTGACACAGAAGCACATTTTTAAAATGCAGGTTGATATTTTACTCAGTTTCTTTCCACAGTCTGCCAACTCAGAAATTTTTAAATAAAATACTCCTTCTTTAACATAGAGAAGATCAAAATAAAAGTACTGGACAAGTTCATTGCCCTTCACTGTTGATAATCACAAATATTGTAAAGCATTTCAATTACTTGACATTACTAAACTGTATATATTCCAATGCCTAAGCTATGGGATGTAAAAAAATAAAGAATATAGAATAATACAAAAAATCTACTTTAATAAATTACTATTGCTGTTATGAAATTATGAAAAGATTCTATGCCTGATCAAAAATTATTGTCCTTTTCCGGAATTCTTTTTAGACAATAATATCTCTTATTTCATGACAGATCCAGAATTCTAGAGCTATATTTATTCCATTGAAAATTAGGCTGTAGTGGTGCATATCTTACTTAACTCATTCATTTAGTTCACTAGTTTAAGAAACATTTCTTCATAGGGGTGGAAACATAGAATATAAAAGTGTCCATTTCCTTTCAATGGTTTTATGTAAACATGTTATTCTTGAAAATACATAGAAAGCTCTCAAATTGTAATCATTTAAATAAAAAGTTAAGATCCCACACTGTTTAATAACATAGGTTTTAAAATTCAGGAAATATTCATTGATCACCGACATTTTCCAACCCATCCTTCTAGACTTTGGTTATGTGGACATGAACCAAACAACTTTCCTGTCCTAACAGAGGTTCCATTGCAGGGGAATGGCAGGTACCAAGTAAAAAAAAAAATTTAAAAGGCAGGTGGAAATGCACAAATGATGGCAAATAAATGTGGAAGAGCACGGTGAAAAGGATGCGCTATTTTGTAGAATGTGGTGCAATAAGGCTTCTGTGTGAAAATATGACATTTAAATACAGACAGAAGGAAATGATAGAGCCAGGTGACTTTCTGGGTGAAGGATGTTGTAGACCAGAAGATCAGGCTCAAATGCTTTGGGGCCAGCAGAGGCATGCTTCGAGGCTTGGATCCATGGTGTAGAGGCTAATTCATTGGGAAAAGAGAAGAAAGTTCACGATGGCATCAGTATACAGTGGCCAAGCAGGACAGCCTTGGCTTTATTGTGACTGCCATAAGTCATGCAGAGTTTGGATCAGCAGGGTGATAGTGCTGACTCCAATTTTTAAAAGGCCACCATGGTTTTTGCAAAGGGGAAAATCTGTAAGTATAGAAGAAGACATGTTAGAAGATTTTGTTTTTATTATTATTTTTTTGAGTCCAGATTAGGGATTATGGTGAATCTATCTGGACTTGGAGTAGTGGAGACTGTGAGATACGTTTGTACTCACTGTCTATGCTGAAAGGATTTGATGTGCTGGTTGACAGTGTGGGGGAAGGAAAGCAGTCAGAAATGACCTCAAGGTCAGAATAACCAAAACATTATCACCCCTCTTACAAGCAAGTTGATATTAAGGGCGAGAATTATTTATTCCCTCGTGATGAGATTTACTGACACACGAGATGAGTGTTCTATTGTATTTTTCAAAGACAATTGATATCAGAGAAACAATTCAGTAGTCATCACTGATAAACTAACAGAATCATGTGACTTTTTTTTTTTTTTTACCGTTTCAGCAATTGTGTCAAAATTTTTTAATACCAGGGGTGCCTGGGTGGCTCAGTCAGTTAAGTGTCAGACTTCAACTCAGGTCATGATCTCACGAATTGTGGATTCAAGCCCTGCATCGGGCTCTATGCTGACAGCTCTGAGCCTGGAGCCTGCTTTGGATTCTGTGTCTCCTCTCTCTCTCTCTCTCTCTCTCTGTCTCTCTTCCTATCTCTCTCAAAAATAAATAAATATTGGGGCGCCTGGGTGGTTTATTCGGTTAAGCGTCCGACTTTCGCTTAGGTCATGATCTCGTGGTTCGTGGGTTCAAGCCCCGCGTTGGGGTCTGTGCTGACTGCCAGCTCAGAGCCTGGAGCCTGTTTCAGTCTGTGACTCCCTCTCTCTGACCCTCCCCTGTTCACGCTGTCTCTCTCTCTCTCTCCTAGAAATAAAACATAAAAAAATAAAATAAAATAAATAAACATTAAATTAAAAAAAAAAGTAACACCAGGCAACCTGATTTTAGAAAACACAAATGGACACATTCTTTTATTATTTAAGTGGTAACTCACTTTAAAGATTCTTCTTTCTTTCTTTCCTTATTTTTATATAATTTATTGTCAAATTGACTAACATACAGTGTGTAAAGTATGCTTTTGTTTTCTGGAGTAGATTCCCGTGGTTTTTCGCTTACATACAATACCCAGTGCTCATCCTATAGATGTTTCTTGAGTTCAGGATATGTTTGATCAACATGGACCCTAAGAATTTGAAAATTCTGAATGATTTTTTCCTTTAAATTCATCTAATTAAAAAAATAAAACATTTATTTTTAAGTAAAAAAAATTTGTTTACATAAAGAACAGCAGTCAACTGGATTTCAGACTAATTTACAAATAATTACAAGCATTATAATGTACGTATTTTAGTATTGAATGCCTGGTATTCACAAATACTATATTTACTGAGTGTCTACTATGTGAAAACCTCTGTGATTAGCAGCGCCTTCCCATTGGAGAACGAAGAAATAAATTCCTTTCTTGAGGATGAAAATATTATGTACGTATAGAAAATAGAAGATGGAGTAATATTTTAACAATATAATATAATACAATTATATTTTATAACTATTGATGAAGAAATATAAATTTTAAAATTAAATGCTGACAATAGTATATAATCTATTGAAAACCAAGTTTTTTCTCCCTCATTTGCACAGGACTTAGAAAAATACCTGAAAACAAGCAATGAGGGTTTGTTTTTTTTAATAGAGGTGTTAACTGAGACTCAAATTTTGTTCTCCAGGTTCACACATCTAGAAAGTGGCAGAATTCAGTCTAAGACAACAAAAGATTCTTTTGTTTTTAAAATTTTTAATGTTTGTTTATTTTTAAGAGAGAGAGAGAGACAGAGCACAAATGGGGGAGGGAAAGAGAGAGAAACACAGAATCTGAAGCAGGATCTAGGCTCTAAGCTGTCAGCACAGAGCCTGACATGGGGCTTGAACCCATGAACTGTGAGATCATGACTTGAGCCAAAGTCAGAGGCTTAACAGACTGAGCCACCCAAGTACGCCTAAGACATTAATTCTTGATCTCTAGACTTTTGCTCTTTACACTGTACATGTAGCCATTTAAAGTAATATGTAACTATAATGATCTATGATTCAAAAAAAGAATATCTGATATTCTAAATACCTCGTAGTTATTTTCATAATTAATGATGACATAAGAACATAATGTTGGAGTTTCTTATGTAGTCTTAGAAGGCTTTCTGGAATCATTGAATTGGACAAAATTAAAAATTCTGCCCAAAGAATTGTCTTTACAGAGCACATCTCCATACTTTAGCAAACAAGTAATAATATAATGTGGAATACATTTTATTTGGAAGACTTATAAAGAAAAATAAAAATGATGAGGAAGAAGAGGAGCATGATATGATCTGTGACTTTAAGGAATTCTACTATTGTTGTAGACTCTGGGTCTGGAGTTCTCTCTTGTTCAGCAAGAGAGCAGGACACAGGATTAAAATGTGAGAGAGGCTAATGTCCAGGAAGAGACAAGAGCCCTGAGTAAGGGTCCTTGCTGTTTGTATTAAGATCAGAAGTCTTACAATTGTGATGGACATGCACAAAGAGACAAAGAAACTGTGAAGATTAACTTAGGGGTGTGAGGAAAAGGGGGTTTTGTGTCGATAAAAACAAAATTCTGGTGCTGGATGGAAGGTTGTATACTGCAGACATGAGGCCCCACCTCTATTTACCTAAATTGGCCTAGGAGATAAGACAGACAGAGCACGCTACCTCAGGGTCAACAAGGCACTTTTCTTTTTGCATATTAGCTCAGCTCTGGGCAATTTCACCTTGCTGTGGTCTATATAGCCCAGCTTATCTGTTTACCTATTTTGGTCCTTCCTTCTCGTGAAAGCAGCTTTCTGCTATTGTACCTAAGTTGGGGGGCATTTCTGCCCAGAATAACTAGTCTTGTTTACCTCCTTTTTGATGTTTTCATCCTGAGGCTTTTCTACTCCTGTATCTTTGTCCTTTACTGGGGGCCTTTGCCCTGTTTACCTAATCTGTTTTACCTAATCTTGGATGCATACATCCTGTGGCTTTCTATTTCTTTGTGCCTAATTAACCCATCGGTGCAAGCTCTTGGAATTCCTAAGCTTATTCCCCACACGCTATAGCTGAGGAAGGCCCAAGCCGCAAGAATAACTTGCTGGTATTCCAGATTCCTTGTAGCAAATCTGCAACCCCAGCTTTCATTTAACTGTGACCTTATTTATTACTTACAAAACTTTCTCCTTCACATGACTGAGCACTCCATGGAGTGATTAAGCAGAACTTCTCATTGAAAATTTGATATTAAATGACCCTTGAAAAAGAAGTAAAAATTCTTAGTAGGGGAAAGTGAAAAATGAATTCCAGGGAAACATAGACAGGTACAAAGAAGAAAGAATCTAAAGACATTCCCAGAAAACAGTGAGCAATTCATTATAAGGAAAGTCAAATATCTCCTGGAACATATGGGAAATAAGAACAGAAAGGATCACTGAGGCTAGACTTCAGAGAACTACAGTGTCTAACAAAGGAGGTTATGCCTTGAATTATAAGCGGAGGTCACCCTGAAGGGTTTTAAAAAGTGAGAGATATCATCAAGGTTGCATTTCTGAAAGTGAGTCTGATTTTGGATGGTTTTGATTGATTATAAAGGCAGATCCTCAAATGCTACAACAGCAGGAGCCCATTGCTCAAATCCAGTAGTTACTTCATAAAGACCTGAATGGGCAGAGATTGGGGGGATAAAAGAGAATCATGATGGTTCAAATTGAAGAGAAAAAAATCCACCTGTCAAACATGACATCAAAGTTTAAGAGTGTTGATTAAAAATACTGAATAAATATCTGAATAAAATTACTGAATAAATATGAATAAAAATAAGAAAAAAGGGACTTCTCAGAGTATTTGTGTCATATCTTTATTGGAACATGATTAATTGCCTTAAAGAGGAAATATGTGGAACATTTTACTTGGTTTAGGAGACAATATCTTTTGTCTGACCAAGACAGTTTTAAGCAACAAGAATAAATCTGAAATGCCAATTATTTTATTTCTCAATCACTTTTGAAATCTAACAATGGTTTCTAATTACTTTTAAAATAACAACCCAAATGCTTGGATGGATAGATTAATGACAGATCTGTCCAACAATCAACTGGTACAATGGGGAAATAACCATGCAGTCTCAGATAGAAATTAACTTAGTCTGAAAGTAAGTGGCATTAGCCAAGAACCAAAATGTTAGAAGTCGGAGAAATGGAACAGGTACTTACATCCAGGTAGGGAAGAACATATCAAGGACTGACCCCAGTTAGGTTCATGGCATCCATGATGTAACAGATTTTAACATGGAAGAAGATGAATACATGCAAGGGGTTAAAAACAAAACAAAACAAAAGTTAAAAACTGAAAAACCTGAAGATAGGTGTTGATGGGAAAAAATAGAAGCTAGAATGGTTAATAGTAAATAAAATCTGATTCTCAGGTTTTTCATGCTCTTTGATTGTTTTATAGTTACACCAAGAAAAGAAAGTAATAAAATGAAACCATTTGACACTTTTGACTACTGGCTGTGCTAAACAGCCCAGAGGAAATGTTGCATTTGGCTTTCTAATACCTTGGTGCTGAACCATGTTCCATCTTCACTCGTCAAAAATATATCCAACATTTTCTACTTTCCTGGGAACTTGGGTTGGTTGTTCATTCATATAAGAGCAGCACTTAGCCATTTCTACTATCAAAAAAGAAGGTGAACCTTACCAAATTTTTATCTGATTTCTAAAATTAGGCAGTTTACATGTAGAAGTGTTTACGCCAGCCTTTGTCAGAGATGACTGTGTGTGGTGCCTTCCCTAGCAAAAATATAGTACTGAAATCTTGAAATGTCATCATGAGATTCAGAGGGACATGTGTTGAAGGAAGAGTAATCTGAGGTAAGTCTCACGAGGCAGGCTGTGGGCCAGATCATGCAAAGCCTTGGAGAACAAAGGATTGAGGATGTTATTCTTATGAGAATTGTAAACCATTCTTAGATTTCTAAAATGATTGGGGAATAAAGTGATTTCCTTTTCAAATTTATTCTTGGTTAAAACTGTCTTGGTCAGACAAAAGGATATTATCTTCTAAACCAAGTAAGACTTTTTATTTATTTCCTTTAAGGCAATTAGCCATATTACAACATGGCTTCATACACTTAGTCTCATTTTAGATTCATAGTTGTAAGAATAGTCATATGCACATTGTAGTTACTCAACAAATGTTTGAATGACTTGTAGAGTGATTGAATGAATGAGTGATGTCCAATACTATTTTCTTATGAATTTTGTTGGATCACGGTTGAAGTTTATAATTAATGATATTTTTCACTTTGATAGTCTTTAGAAATTTTATGAGATTTAAAACAATGCTATCATAAATTATTTCAAAAGTGCTTTCAAAAATGTGTTCTGTTTGATTCCTAAAACACCCTTAGTGGGAAAGAAGAGTAAATCTCACTGCTCCCAATTTGTAGGAGAGATAACTAAACCTCCTTGGAAAAGTTCCATAACAGTGTCAGAGGCTGAAATCTGGAGAGGCCTAACCATATAGAGCACTTCTTCACTTCCGATTTTATTATTATGCACTGAATCATGATTATCCCATGCAATGGAAACATTGAGCTGGACAATACTCTTAAATTTGACTTATTCTGAAAGGCATTTACTTAGCCTGCAAATCCCTGAATACAAAGGGGAACTTGCATAATAGCCTGGAAGACTGGAAATTGCCTGATAGTACTGGGGTGACAGTGATTTGGTTGGCTTTCAGCAGACATTTTTCTTTACGTGTTACTTCACAGAACAAGGCAATATATGATAATGCTGTTTCACTGACCTTAACCTGCTTCCTGCCATGGGTTTAAATTAGTCAGGAATTTGTCAAAATAGTGCAAATCTCTATAGTATAAAGGCTGAAAAAAATATCCTTAAAAGAATACTGATAATTTGAGGGAAGTTGGTTAAGAAAAGTCCCATGTTTTCAACTTCACTACTTAAATAGAAGAACGGAAGTGTTTGGGGACATCTTCTGTTCTTATGTGAATAAAGAAATCAAATTAACATTTAAGTTTTAATCAGCAAATGGTTATACCACTCTAAATCCTGTTTAACATGTCATTTTTGTGCCAAATTTCAGTTTAAGTATTATATAGAGATATCATACTAGTGGTCTAAAATTTACCTTTCAGTCACTGGATTTATTGGATTTAGCACATGGCCAGTAGCTCTTCTTTTACAATTATAAGGCTGTATAGTGGCAACAGTCTATGTTGGTGAGGAAGGCATAAAACTTGGCTTTTTATTCTGAAGACTATTTTGTATGGAAATCTTTCTTTCTCTGTCTCTGTTTCCCTCTTTCTGACTTCTTGTCTCTGTGTCTCTCTCAAATTCTCTATTCCCGTTAATTTTGAGTTACTCATAGGTAAGAGTCCCTTCTTGGGGCATGTCTGTAAGTGTAACTTGTTTGTTGCATAAAGAAACATATTTTCCAAGAAATATATAACTATTGCAATATACAATCGTAGACTAAGTATATAGAACATTTTTCTTAATAAAAAAATGGACCCATTTTCAAAATTAGACTTAACACAAAGATTTGAAGAATCCAAAGAAATAGCATTTAAAATGAAACTCATTTTACTAAAGATGTGCTATGAGTTTATCTATTGAAACATGTAAATGTAAAAAGAAAAAAAAAACAACAAAACCTTGTTTCTAAGGGGGGAAAAAGGAAGAAATATCCTGTGTATTTAGCCTGGTGATCTAATTGCCCTTATAATGTAAAGTGCAAACATTAATTTTTTTAATGTTTATTTATTTTTGAGAGAGAGAGACAGAGGCAGAGAGAGACAGAGTGTGAGAGGCAGAGGGTCACAGAGAGAGGAAGACACAGAATTCAAAGCAGGATCCAGGCTCTGAGCTGTCAGCACAGAGCCTGACGTGGGGCTCGAACTCATGGAATGTGAGATCATAACCTGAGCTGAAGTCAGACACTTAACTGACTGAGGCACTCAGAGACGCCAGGAAGTACAAGCATTTAAACCCCATGCATATGTGTGCTACTTCAATTGTGATTTGCCTGTGTACATTTCTTGTTTGTGGATGGAAGCCACAGCGCATCCTGTTTTTCTTGCCACAGGATGTTTTGTCTCTTACTTGTTGAACGAATTGAAATCTTACAAGCACCACAGTTAGTATTGAAATTCACTCCCACTCCCACTATTATTATTTATTAGGACATATTTTGGTTCAATATCAGAATACATGGGTCCTGTGTATGCTATGGTGTTTTTAGACTGCAGATTAACCCAACAGTGGATAAAATTGTTAAAAAGGGTTTTTTTTTTTACTGTTTAAAATTTCTATAAAATAAAACAATCATTTAATATTTTAAAGACATTAACTATAGTAGAGGCTTATGTATAGTCTTAAGATATTACCTTAATTTTACATGTTGTCTCTCGGGGGGAAAAACAGGATTAAGCTAATTTGTGCCGACCTCAATACATTTTAACTCTCAACTCTGTTAAAAAGATGCAATTAATGTTGCACTGTTACTTGTTAATTTAAGTGATTATATGCCTGTCTTTCCCCGAGATTAAGTCCAAATAAGGGCATATTTCAAAAAGAAACTCCTTTCGGAAAATCCTGCTTGATTTTAATCTTAAACATTGTGATCAGTATTTCCCAGGTTTATAAAACCAGTGTAATTCCTTAGCTATCTTGTCAGTAAATATGAGAAGCACCCATAACATATGATGACAGAGAAAGAAATAATTTCATATCATTTAGATTCCAAACTTTTCTGTAACTGATTATTTTCTTTATTCCGTTATAACCTTTTTGAAATAAATACATGTACCCAGTTTGGAAGGGGAGGTATGTATAGATATCACATGCCACATGATTTAAATGTTTTCTATCAGTTTACTAAACAATTTCATATAATATTTAAATATGTAAATTCAAAACAGTATGCTTATACCATGTATGTCCTTAAAGGATATAATTATTCTTTGTGATTTTTATGAAACCATCAATTGAATATCTAAAATGTTAGATATGCTTTTATGAATATCATTGTTACATAGAGCCTCTATGTGATATGTAATGCTGCCTTATATTTATATTGCATTTTATTTATACATTATATCTTCGTAACCAGCATTCTGTAAACTCTGTTCTTAAAATACATTGCCCAGTTAAGTCATTCTACTAGACCTGACGGGAGATTACTAAATATTAAGGTTCATTATATTACTTTCTAAAGGTATCTATTCATACTTTTCCATTTAAGATACAACATGCATAATATTTATCTTGAATGTATTTTCAGAATGTTCTCATTTAATATTCCTCACTGGTGAAAATGTCAAGGATGAGGTTAATATGGAAAAAACAAAAGGTGGACAAGTGTTGTGGAATTTTTCATCAGAAGGAAGAGTATATGGAAGGTAACAGGATGGGGATGGCTGCTCAGTTGGTTAAGCATCCAACTTTTGATTTTGGTTCAGGTCATGATTCTGCTACTCCTGTTCAAGCTCTGTGTTGGGCTCCATGCTGACAGCATGTTTGCTTGGGATTCTCTCTCTCCCCTTCTTTCTCTGCCCCTTCTCTATTCTCTTCTCTCTCTTGCACATGTGCTCTCTCTCTTTCAAAATAAATACATAAAACTTAAAAAAATGAAGGCAACAGGATAAGGAAGAGGAGAAAGTTACATACACTCCTGCTGGTGGTTAGCAGGCCACAGACCTCTTCAATAAAATGTAATCTTAGTTTGATGTCAATAGCCTTTGACAATAAATCTTTAATTTAACTTTTCAACCAAGTGTCTTTTCAACGTTATCTCTATACCAAACATAGATTTAATTCCAACTGAATACCGTTATTGAAATTCCCATGACTTTTAATGCATCCTTCACATTTCCAAAGGCCCTCCCATCAGTCTATTACTCTTTCCCTCTCCACCTAGTGAATTTCCATTTATTCTTAATATCCAACTCAAAGGTTGAGTCTGTGACACCTTTCCATATTCTTCAAAGCAGAATCACTTGCTGCTCTCTCTGATCTCTCTCAGATTAATTGATGGAATATAATGAGTACTTAATCCCACTGAATTATAGCTATCCACCATCTTGTTTTACCAACCAAAATAAGAGCTATTGGGAGTGTGAAATTTATATAGAATAAAAACAACAAGAAAGAAACCTTGGGCAATGTGCAACTTTAATTTTAACCATTCAGAAGCAAAGTATATTTGTAATATACATTATATATTATATATACATATATAGATATATAATTTGGTAAGACTTTCTTTTAATACTAATTGTTATTTTATGGTCATTTTACAACATTTTGGTGGAAAGACGATTATATACAAATTGAACTCCTTGTGACTCTTTTTGATGTCATTAGCAACATGTTAACTAACTATAGTGTTCAGGGGCACAGGAAATTTTTCTAAAAAGGGGTCTGAAATTTACTTTTACAGTTACCTGGATTGAAATGCTACATTAAATGCTTTATAATTTTGTATTGAGTTGGGGGGGTTGGATTGAAAGGCTTTGGAGACCATATGTTGATATACTTTTGAAATGTTAAGAAATATGCCAGTTTTGTTTCCCATTCCTTCTTAAATGTTTTTAGAGGTTGCCCTGTACACTAGTTGACAAAAATCTCACCATGTTGATGTGTAAGGGCTGTTGATTGCTGGCAGCAAAGAATTACAAGTATGCTGGCACCCGAGATAGCATCTCCACATTTTCTTCTAGGATCATCACCTTTGTTCTAAACAGCTCCCTCATAGTGTGAACAGAAATCATATGTTTTAGATTTTCTGCCTTGGCACCCAGGAAATCAGTATGATTGAGTAAACATATTAAGCTTCCCCAGCATTTCCAGCCTGAACAGATGTTAAGTACAAGCTGATCCACCTACATTCAACCCGAGAGACTCTACATCCACAGACTGTTTCATTTTCTTTTTTCAATTTATAGAGAGGCATGGATTCTTGCTGGCATGAATAAATGTGCCATTGAAGGCAATCAAAAATGGCTCTGCATTTCACTTGATTTCCACAATTGTTGCTGTAACGATGGACTACTGAGGAGAGAAACTTAATTTCCCTGGCAGATCTTCCCACGTTGAAGCAACATGTTCATGGAAAGCCAATACGGAGTAATTACAGCACAATTCCTTACAATTTCACAATTCACTAACAGTATGCATTTTCACAATGTAAAGCTGATTTTTCTTTAACCAAATAAAACATGAAAAGAGGGCTGGAAGCAATGGGCAATCTAGATCATTAGATGATTGATGTAAAATTAGAGAACATTTAGACTGGAATAGATTTCAAACATCAGGGAGCTCAGAAAACTTGTAAGCTCTATATTTTGAGCAAATATTTTGTTGATGCCGATGCAGCTTTGGTAGCAACCTACCAATTTAAAAAAAGGTTCAAAATAATTTACCTACTACTTACAGAAGTAAGTTACTATTTGCAATTATTTCACATTGTACATTCTTTTCTCCAAAGGTCTCAACGTGTTCACCAGAACAGAATTTTCTGCTCTAATTCCATGCCTCCGTTCAGTGTTTATCTCACCTCCCAGACAAATCATTGGAACCAAGTAATGACAAGCCTAGTATTTTGTATTTGTCACGGTTAGTGTTTTAATGTTGTAAGAACTATGTAATGAAGTGTTACAGTGTTTAAAAGATAGTCTCTGTGAGTAGGTGAGAATATACACGAGGGATAAACAAAGTCTATATACCATTGTAAGTTATAATGTTTTCCATTTCCAAATATTATGATCTTCTTTTAGTAGTAATGAAAGGTAACACTTATCAGCACTTAAATACACATAAACACTACAAACAACTCTTTAGCTATCACAATTGATGGTTTCAGTACTGCAAACTAAATTGTCTTCAAATTTTATGTTCTTTATAGCAGGGGAAGGTTTAAAAAAGAGAAGGTGAGGGGCGCCTGGGTGGCTCAGTCGGTTAAGTGTGCGACTTCAACTCACATGATCTCACGGTTTGCAGGTTCAAGCCCCGCATCTGGTACTGTGCTGACTGCCAGCTCAGAGCCTGGAGCCTGTTTCAGATTCTGTATCTCCTTCTCTCTCTGACCCTCCCCTGTTCATGCTGTCTCTCTCTCTCAGAAATAAATAAAACTTTAAAAAAAAGAGAGAGAGAAGGTGAGAGGGAGAAAGAGAGAGAGAGATCAGAGTAAAAGTGAGAACAATGCAGTCTGATAAATTATGCAATCATGCATGCAATATTATACCAGTGTGGCAAGGTCCTGGTGGGCCAGGAGAACCTTTCTACTTAAGTGGCATTAAAACATTGACTGTAGTTTTAAAATGGCTCAGATTTGTTAGCCCCCACAAAGAGGGAAATCTGAACTGAGGGAAGGAAATAGTTGTAAAAGTTCACAAAATTATGAAACAAGTAATATATTCCATTACCAGGAATATGGAAAAAATGATAACCAGGTAATAAAATTATTTTTTATTGTGGGTGGTTGCTGACTTATCAACCAACTCTAAGAGAGTATTAACAAACATTTGACATATACACTAGACAAAATTCAGAGACCCTGAGTCCTTAGTGTCTATGTGAATTGCCTATTACCACATCATGTAAAGAACTCATTCAATAACGGCCACAAGAATTGGGATGATATTTGTAATGATGATGATACTAGAAAGAAATACAGCCTTGGATTACAGACCTGGAGACTAAAAAATACTTGTTCTTTCACCAAATAACTAACTAATGCAACATTTTTCTTAACTATTCATTCATATTTAGCATTTCAAAAATTCATATGATTTTTATCATTCTAGAAGATTGAGTTGCATTACTATTACTTAATGGTGTTAGACTACTGTAGTAAAAATATTGGCTCTGGTCTATGATTGATAAGATGGGTATTGCAGATTCAAGATTGATGAGATTGGCATTGTTATTCAGAGGAGAAGCTTGTGGGTGGTTTAACAAAGAGAAAAGGAATCCTCCCATGATCTGAAGGCACAGGGTGTAGATGAATCTTTCACCTGGATAATAGATGCGGGAGGGTTACTAATGTCTGGTAGATGTACTCAGTACCTTCCTAGTGTGGTAGCCTTCTTGTAATGAAGCAGAGCCATGAAACAAGTTGTACCCAAATGTAGATGTGTGTCCCTTTACAAAAACACTCCAGGAATCACTTCCTTTGTCAGGGCAACCACAGAAATAAACAACCTCAATCACTGAAATATTTCATGGCGCCCAAATACATTGGAAAATATGGATGCTAGGTAATTTTGTGAGAGCAAGAAATAAACAATGTTTTAAGCCACTGCAATGTTAAAGTCATCTGTTACATCTGCAAAGCCTATCTGATCCTGAACAATACAGTTTATCAGAAAGTAGGAAAAAGAGGAAAATAAAGTAGTCCTTGTACCATAGTAAAAGACTATGAAGCAGAATATTATCTAAAACATTCCAACCTCTAAATTAGTGAAAATTTGTTATATTTGCCAATGCTTAGAGCAGCAATAGTGTATTTACATGGATTCGGTTGGATTAACCAGTACAGATTCATTTTCTTTAGATGTATTTAATTTAAGTGACAAGTCTACCAATGCCATTAAATGAATGGACAAAATGAGCAACAGAACATTTTATGCTTCTTTTCCAAAGATGCACAAATATTATTTCAGTAATGAAAGCTACCACTGTAAAATGATGTTAAGACTGAAGTGGTGCTTTTCTACCATTTAAAGGACAAATTCTAGAAAAGACAAGTTCTGTAAACAAAACATTATTGTCATGGCAACACATACTTCAGCTTTTAACCTTTTATCACACAAAAAGGATTTTAAAACATTTTTATATTTTTATAGTTTGTAATAACAATACTGACCTCTGAAGTTGACATTTTCTGGAAGCTAGTAATTGTCAAAGCCTCAGGCCCTCAACTTTTTGACCAATCTATGAGAGAGCCGTACCCATGTTTCTCATTACTTATAAAAATTCAGCTCATTTTCTGAGCTCAAAATCTTAAACACAAAATCAATCCTACCATGCATTAGTTGAATAATGCATATTTAAAACAAATATTTTACTTAAGTGTCAAATATACCTCTTTCTGAATCAAACGTTTTCATATGAGCATACATATATGTCTGTGTGGATGTGTGCACACACGTATGTGATTGTGTATGTGTGTAGGTCATCTTTTATTTTTTTAATTAAAATTTCTGTTAAGTCAGAAAGCCCATGATAAAGTGTAAAGATTATTAATGAGATTATATTAGTTGCCTATTGAACAACTGATAAGTCAGGAAGAGAAAGACAGATACCATATGATTTTTCTCAGAGGTAGGATCTAAAAATAAATAAATAAAAATAAAACAAGCTCACATATACAGAGAACAAATGGACAGTTGTCAGAGGTGAGAGGTAAGGGTGTAAGAGAAACAGGTGAATTGTTTTTGTTCCTGTGTAGTTTAAATAAATCATATTGTAGGGGCACCTGGATGACTCAGTTGGTTAAGCTGTTGATTTTTGGCTCAGGTCATGATCTTATGGTTTGTGAGATTGAGCACCACGTTGAACTCTGCACTCACAATGCAGAGCCTACTTGGGATTCTCTTTTTCTGTTTCTCTCTGCCCCTCATGCATGCATGTCCCGCCTCCACTGTGTGTCTCTCTCTCAAAATAAATAAATAATCTTGAATAAATAAATAAATTGAATTTTAGAAATCAACATAGTATTACATTTCTATGTATTCTTTTAAAATGTAAGGGGCGCCTGGGTGGCTTAGTCGGTTAAGCGTCCGACTTTTGCTTAGGTCATGATCTCGCGGTTCGTGGGTTCGAGCCCCGCATTGGGCTCTGTGCTGACTGCCAGCGCAGAGCCTGGAGCCTCCTTCAGATTCTGTGTCTCCCTCTCTCTCTGACCCTCCCCTGCTCGCGCTGTCTCTCTCTCTCCTAGAAATAAATAAAACATTAAAAAAAAATAAAATAAAATGTAAGATCACACATTTATTTAATCATTTGATTTATTTGTTTTTTATTTTCTCAATTAGTTTTAAAATATCCATTGTATATCTATGTGCTATCTATTGATATATAAATATATGTATTCCACCTAGAAAATATATACATATGCTGAAATAAAAACCTAACAATTTAATATAACAAAAACATTGATGTCTTATGTAAACTACTTTATGGGAGGCAATATCTATGGTTTTGAATGTATTAGATGGAATAATGGAATAAAAGTATATGGCAAAGTTCTGCTACTTATTAGATTCTTAATAAATGTGCATAAATATACATATAGTATATATAGTGTATATTGGTGTGTCTATATATATGTATATAGTGTATATTTGGTGTATATATATACTCCAAAACTGCCATCATATAGTACACAGTATATAGTGTAGAGTAAAATTTGATAATTTGAAAATGATTCATTATACAATTAGTAATCATTTAAACTTTTCATCCTATGTGAATACATTACTTAGTCTTTTAGAAGTCAATTAATTTCAGCTAAGGAAAAATGCTAAGTGACATTATCAGAATTATTTTTCTACATACTATGCTCAGAAGGGAGATAGCTCACTGGAAAGCAGAAAAATTCTGCCACAGCTGTAAAATTATATACAGCACATCTCTTTTCCTTGACTTTTTCATGCATATCAAGTAAGAACCTACAAAATAAATTAATTGAAATACAATAAAATGTTTTACTCTTAAAAACAAAATATCTTCTAGATATGGTTCTAGTTTTGGGTAGGATTTCTTCCTTCCCTGGGTTAGATGTCGAATCTGCTTCAAAATACAGATTGTCCTTCACTTCGAAACCACACCTGGGTTCCTTTGAGGCATTACTGAAGGCACATTTTGGAAGTTTAGCTTGCCTGGATCATAGTTTACTGGCAGCTCTGTAAACCATGTGGCAGTTTCAAAATTAGACCAAGTGTCATTTAACATTTTTTCTTGTATCTCTTTTTAAAATGAGATATAACTTTAGAGGGAGATTAACTTCTATACAACTGCTACTACATCAGTCTTTCTTTATTTCACTGTATCAGGCATGATTCTTATGGTTCATCTTCACTAAATTGGGAGTAGTTATTGAAGACAGCTGTTAAACCAAATTGGAGCTCAGAAGGAGAGAGCATCTTTAAAAGTTCACTCTGTCTTCCTTGGGGACCACTGTGGTCTATATGCTGTGGATCTAACAAATGGGCTCTAAGTATGTAGATAGCCATTTGTGTAGACCCTGGAATAACAAGTTGCAACCTCCTCATGATTTACCCTAATTTGGCAAATTCAACACATTTTATGGACTAAATTGTGTCTCCCCCAAATTTATATGTTGAAGTCCCATCACCCAGTGTAACTGTATTTGGAGATAGAATCTTTTAGAGATAACTAAGGTTAAATTAAGTCACAAGGGTGGGGTGCTGATCTGATTAGTGTTTTTATAAGAGATACCAGAAAGCTCTTTCTCCTGGAGCACACAAAGAAAAGGTTATGTGAGCACAGAGTGAGATAGAGACTGATTACAAAACCAAGAGAAGAGGTTTCAGAATGAAACCCAGCTTGCCAACCCCTTGAACATGGACATTCCAGACCCAAGAACTGAGAAAAACATTTGTTTTGTTTAAATCCCACTGTCTATGGTATTCTGTATGCTTGTCTGAGCTGACTAAAACAGTATGTCATGTTCTATACTAGGAACTCCAAATGATATGCTCTTTGCTTGAAGTTCAAAACTCAAGTCTTTTGGTAATTGAGGATCTGCTTTTTAAGAGCTTATTTTTTGTATGTCTTCTACAATTCCTTTTATTTGCCTTTCTCCACACTCAGCCTACCACTCAGAGTGACATTATCACTAACTGGAAGTTCAGGTAAAGCTCTTAATGCAAGCTGTATGTGAAAGTTTGAGTCACATGGTAACATAAAATTGTGAAAATGCAGATGTTTTGCAATTCTAAGACAAATTTTCTCTGGCAATATCATTACATGTCCACATCTTCATGGGACTCCAGTGAAGTGTTATTTACTCTTCTGTCAAAAAGCTTAGTTTAGCAAGTTTAGAACATTTGGTGCATCTTCTTCAAAAATTTAAAATAAATATCTCTTATTACAATGCCAGAATTTGTGACTTCCTCTATAAGTGTCCTTTAGAAATGTGTGTATGTACACACATATACACATATATATCTCCATAACTTGAAAAAAAAAAAGCTGAGTGAGTAGAGCTTAGTTGAGTTCCAAAAATAAGAGCACAACTTTCTAAAAGTATGAATGAAATTTGATTAATTTAAAAAAAGGTTCATTCCATTTGTCAACTTACAAATAACTGAAAATAAAATTTAAAAACCCTGAATCTTTGGATACCTTAATATTAACAAAAATAATTTATTATTTAGGTAAAATTGCTATTGATTTTTTCTTCTACATAGAAAAATTGATACAATATAGAAAAGAGAGATAGAATTCTAGATATGACCAAGATTTTATAAAAATATCTTTATAGATAAAAATGTAATAAAGAATATAAATATATAACCAATGTAGATTACTGTCTGTTAGCGTCCAGTATATAAATTTCTATCAGTAAAGAAGATATAAGTGAATTGGAAAGAATCATAAGTGAGGTTCATTTTTTGATGACTTGAAGGAAAAATTTTTAGCTATAGAACAAAACTTTTTTTAAAAACTTCCCATTTCTTTGGGGCTCCTGGGTGGCTCTGTAGGTTAAGTATCAGACATTGGCTCAGGTCATCATCTCACAGTTTGTGGGTTCAGGCCCCATATTGGGCTCTGAACTGACAGCTCAGGGCCTGGAGCCTATCTTGGTTTCTGTGTCTCTCTCTCTCTCTGCTCCTCCTCTGCTCATGCTCTGTCTCTCTCTCTGTTTCTCAAAAATCAATCAATCAATCAATCAATCAATAAAATATATTAAAATTCCCATTTCCTTAATAAACATCAAAATTACTTTTTTTCTTTTACCTATGACTTTTCTAAACAATTTTGGAGCAACAGAAATTCTCTTGAATGCAAAATAGTGGAAACGCAAAATAGTGTAACCACTATGAAAGCCAATTTAGAAGTTTCTTCCACAACAAAACATGCTTGTACCTTATGATCTAGCAGTCATGCTCCTTGGTATTTACCCAAATGAGTTGAAAACTTACATCTACACAAATCTGCACATGAATCATTATAACAGTTTTATTCGCAATTGCTAGAAACTAGAAGCAAGCAAGTTGTCTCTCAGTAGGTGTATGGATAAACTGATACATGCATCCAATGGAATGTTATTTAGCAATAAAATAAAATGAGCTATGAAGCCATAAAATAACAACAACAAAACATAGAGGAAACTCAAATGCATTTCGCTAAGAAAAATAAGCTCATCGGAAAGTGTAGCTACTCTATGATTTCAACTATATGATGTTCTGAAAAAGGCACAACTCTGGAGACAATAAAAACATCAATGGTTGTTAGGGGCTTGAGAGGAGGAAGGGAAAGATAAGTAAGTGGAGTACCGGGGATTTTATATGGCAGTGAAACTATTGTGTAGAATACTGCAATGGTAGACACTTGTGATTATACATTTTTCAAGACCCATAGAATGTACAACACAAAGAATGAACCATTATGTAAACTGTGGACTTGCTCTAATAATATTTTACTATTGGCTCATGAATTCTAACAAATGTACTACACTCAAGAAAACTCAAGAAAGATCTTAGTAATAGGGGACATTAAAGGTGGTGCAAGAGAAAGGGATTTGGGGGAACTTTCTATCCTTACTGCTCAATTCTTCTATAAGCCTGACACTTCTCAAAAATTAAATCTATTAATTTAAAAATATGTATTTATGTATTATAAATTCATACTTTTTTCATGTAACCAAGAGACACTTTATTGAATGGTTACTGTGTTTTAGATCCTGTGAAAAGATGACAAAGAGGGGCTCTTGGGTGGTTTAGTTGGTTGAGTGTCCAACTCTTGATTCCAGCTCAAGTCATGATCCAGGGGTTATGGGATTGAGCCCCACATTGGGTTCTGCATTGAGTGTGGAGCCTGATTAAGATTTTTTCTCTCCCTCTCCCTCTGCTTCTCTCCCTCATGCTCACTTTCTCTGTCTAAAATAACAGAGAAAGAAAGGAAGAAAGAAAGAAAGAAAGGAAGAAAGAAAGGAAGAAAGAAAAAGAAGAAAGAAAAAAAGGTAAAGAGGAAATGAAAGTAACTTCCTGGGTGGTCATATAAAGTTCTCCAGTGGAGAAGAAAACAAACTCCATAGTTCTAAAACAAAAATTATTTGGACAAATTTCATATTTCAAATCAAATAATAGGTTTTCATTTTAGATCCAGTTCCATTTTTTTGTCTAAGCTATGCTTATGTTGCAAATTATTCTTGTAAATAGTAGTAATGCAGGAAATACTTTAAAAATGTTATCTTGGGGTGCCTGGGTGGCTCAGTCGGTTAACCATCTGACTTCAGCTCAAGTCATGATCTCATCAGTTCGAGTTCGAGCCCCATGGTGGGCTCTATGCTGACAGTTCAGAGCCTGGAGCCTGCTTCAAATTCTCTGTTTCCCTCTCTTTCTGTCCCTCCCCCACTTTTGATCTCTCTCTCTCTCTCCTAAAATAAATAAACATAATTAAATATAATGAGAAGATAACATTAAAAAAATTAAAATGTATATGAAATAAAGCGACACATAATCTAAAGACAAATTTCCAAAATGTATTCAGTAATCTGTGTCACTTTATTTCATACACATTTTAAAAATTAAGTAAATTTTAACAAATATTAAAAGTAAAGTTGAGTTACTCTAAGTAAATTATTCCATTAAATCAGATTTTTATACCTATGTATTGCAAAACAAGGGCTACATTTTAATAATAGTTAAATATGTATTTTAAAAAATGTTTTTTTTAAATTTTTTTTTTAAATATTTTTATTTATTTCTAGGAGAGAGAGAGAGAGACAGCGTGAACAGGGGAGGGTCAGAGAGAGCGGGAGACACAGACTGTGAAACAGGCTCCAGGCTCCGAGCTGGCAGTCAGCACAGAGCCCGACGCGGGGCTCGAACCCACAAACCGCGAGATCATGACCTAAGCGAAAGTCGGACGCTTAACCGACTAAGCCACCCAGGTGCCCCAAAAAATGTTTTTTTTTAGAATGTCAATTTAAGTATTTTAAAATATTTATAAAGAAAACCAAACATATGTGGCTGATACAATAAAACAAGAAAGAATTTTGGTTTATTATTCTATTCTTATTTTTTATAAAGCAGCAATAACCTAAAAGTCTAAGTGGAATAAAAATTTTACTCAACCTCTGAAGAAAATGTTATGTTGTATACAAGAGAAAACTAAAAGTCTCACTACTTAAAGAGGAAAATGATTCAGCAGTTGTTTAGCTTAAATTTCTACAACCCACATAGAGACATTTTCTAGTGAAAACTGAAAAGGGTAATTAAGTCCTACAGCCTCTAACATAGTACACAAGTCATATTTTTTTAAACTAAGAATTTAGTTCAAAATGCTCTGGCTATATAAATAAGATTATCACTAGAAAGTGTTTCTTTGCTACCAAATATAAACTTTATTATTTTTTTAAAATTATGTTCTACAGGAAGTCTGCTTCTAAACCATTGAAGACATTGAATTTCCAAGGCTAACATTAAATGTGTATATGCATTCATGGGTTATTGTTGATTACAGATAATTAAACAGTCATCTGTTTACCTGGGGTATTTATAACATACCTGAATGGATAGAGAGAGGAGTCAGTATGAATACTTTGGTAATACCATAACTCAAAGCTAAAGGAAAACTGGAAAAAAATGTCCTTTCTTAATAAAAAAATTAGTAAACAACAAATTGATAATTCAATCTGTTTACATTTGAGAATGCTTTTGGATCAGCAGGAGATGAATTACCCTAAATCCTTGAATACACATAAAGAACCCAACATGAAATGAGATCTCCATAGAATTATGAGTCTTTCTGATTATCTTTACCCAGAATTTAGCTTATTTTCTGAGTATACTATGTTATTTAATCACATCATAATTAAAACAATCTCCAAGTATCTGTATTTTTGTTCATGTATGTATATCTTTCTTTCCCAATTAGATTGTGAATCCCTGAGCACAGAGTGTGTATTAAATATTCATTTGTTTTGATGGTTTCTTGCAGTATTCTAACATAGGAAGCACTAAAACGTGTTACTTGAAAAATAATAAAGAAAAAGAGAGAGAAGGAATTGTGTGACATGTTAGATGACTTCAGTTATGTGCCCTGTGGAGTTACTCTAACTTTTTAAGTGTGCAACAGACCATACAGTTTTTCCCAGGTCATATGTCTGTAAAATGTATAAAATTTAAAACAATAGGTGAAAGATGAGGAACGTGAAGTATTCCGAATAATAGAGCTGTTTAAAGAAGAAGCGAAGCAGTATTCTTTGTCCTTCTGCACGATAAGGTTAAGTTGGGATGAGTTCTAGCCTCAGCAGCACTTGACAATGGCAGGTCTACTGAATGCTCAACATGCTCTCCTGAGCAGCACGTGATCTACATGTGTGCATTCCAACCATTATATATGAGGTTTTCTGGGAATAGTTTACATAATTGGCTTGCTCTGCTTTCTTAGAATAGGAAACAAGAAGTTTAGAAACAAAGTGTCAGAAGAACAGGATGTTTGTTCTTTATGTTCTCAAACTTGTGTTATTTTCCCTGTGAAACCTGAAGATGAAAATCAAATCCAGGAGCACCTGGGTGGCTGAGTCGGTTGGGCATCCGACTTTGGTTCAGGTCATGATCTCACAGTTCGTGGGTTCGAGCCCCATGCCGGGCTCTGTGCTGACAGCCAGCCTGGAGCCTGTTTCAGATTCTGGGTCTCCCTCTCTCTCTGACCGTCCCCTGCTCATGCTGTCTCTCTCTCTCTCAGAAATAAATTTTAAAAGTTAAAAAAAAATCAAATCCAATGAATATTATCAACATTACTACAAATATTAGTAAGGGTCCATCTTGATGTGAAAAAGAGTGGGGTTATTTTGAAGGTGTATATTTAAATAGGGTAGGGAGCACTGCTTTCCTGAACTCTTTTCATACTGCAGAGAGCCTCCACTTTGTCCACTTTTTAAGGAATCTCTGTTTCTTTTGTCTGTACTGCTGCCTTGGCCAGATATAAAAGTTTTTACTAGTTTAAAGCCATTTTCTCCACACTCCAAAATTTTAGTATGCATTTTTTGTTACGGTTATCATTGCAAATTACCTATAAATGTGGAGCAAATTTAATATAAGAGTGAGAAATCTACACTCACCCCAAATAATGCATATATTCCTATAGAAGCAGATTAAACCTTTCTTTCTCACAACAGTAAACTGCATTTCATTTATTGGTAATTCTTGATTACTAGTAATTCTTTGGAGAGATAGTATCTGCTCTGTTTTACTATTTAATGGGATCTAATAGCACTATAATTTAATATGAGTTGCTTCAATTGCTTTTGCATATAGATGAGGGACAAATTTTAAATCAGAAATAATTCATTGAAGTATGCCATTGCCTTAATACTCTTGCTAAGCACTGCTTATGTAGAATGGGACGTATATTTCTAAATTTTCATTGGTATTTTAAACAACATAAAATTCTTACATAGAGAAAACTAATTATACTGTAAACAGTATTTATTGGAAGTAATTTCCAAACAATGGAAATGGTATCATGAAACATTGAAAATGTGAAGGAATTTAGGAGTATTCATTCAATAGCGTGCCAAAGTTATAAATAGTCTTCTCATATAAGACATACAAGCACATTTAAACAATAGCACTACCTACTTGACAAATGCAATTAAATGTTATTGGAATGACTTGATTTTTTCCCCTACCAGTTGATATTAGCTGTATGATATAATGATTGCTCTATATTAAAAAAATAGTATCCAGAATGTGCTTTAAATCATACAAAATTTGAATTTTGGTAGCATCATTGTTCATATTTTAACTGCTAATAATAGTTAATATTATTCTTATAAAAAGCTCATTCCATAGATATATAATTGTCAGTGAATGACTCTTCAAGGAACACAAATGCAATAATATGCAATTAAAAGAAAATTCAAATATTAAGGAAAGAGCATACAATTTGCCTGTAGCACTTTCTATTGTTATCACAGTTGGGTTTCTTAAGATGCTGGATTGAGGTCATTTTCTTAGTCATCTTCATGCTCCACTGACAAAAATCTGTGCTCTCAGCTTTTCTCTGAAGTGGCCCTGTCTCAAGGATATTCAGGATGTTTTCTAAACTCTATACATCTTTTAAGTTTTATTTTAACTTGGTAAACACACTAGCAAAACCCAAAAATCTCTAAACAATATTAATTTCTCAAGTTAACCATTATGTCATGTTCAACAAACTTAAAAACATAAAAGATGGACAATGCTGATTATAAAGATCCACTGTCTAGACCAGTTTTGTTTTAAAAAAATTCACTCAGAGAAAGAATTAGTGTTGTCTACAGCTGCTTACCAACGCAGCTGGCCAGTGTAATGCACTGCTGATGGTGCTTGTCACACATGAACTGGGAGAGAAGGAGATACAGTCAAGGTTATGCCAGTGTCTCTGTGAGAAGCCGCTTAGCAGCGAGCTTGATTGAAAGAGCCGCACATGCATTGCATGTTAGTTGCAGCTCCCATCTGGCTGTTATTAACACTTGTTCAGAGTATTTGTCCAAGTATTTACATTTAGTCCACCTGTCATCATTCAGTGTCCTCAAAGAACAGAAATATAATTATCCAGCTCAGAAAAAAAAAAAAAAAAGAGGCAGTGACTTTAAATATCTGTGTGACACAAGATGGAGCTGTAGAATGCAGAATCGTGCTGTAATTCTACAGGGAGGGAAAAAGGGATGAAATTTTTGGGAGAGGAAGCCCCTTAAGAAGAATGGACTTGTGTACATTCCCAGACAAGTTTATCTGGCTCTGGTTCACTTAAGAGATGCATTATTGGCCTAACTCATTTATATAGGTAAGATACAAATTAGGAAGAAAAAAACCCTGACATACAATCAAATATTGTAAATGAAGTTGCAGCCAAAAATATGAATTTTGTGTTTATTAATCAATTCAGACCACAGTGAAGAAAACAACTTGTTTTCTCTCAAATTGGTTACACGTCAATCCTTCTTTTGTGTCCTTTTCGATGCTGTTTTATGGAAAAGGCTATTTGTTTGATTTTTAACTGCTGATTTGGAAATTGTTCTAGTTGCTTTAAAAGGGAAATAAGACAGTAAAGATTTTGCTTCTCCTGGTAGACATCAAATGGTATGATTCTGCTACTTTTGTTTCTAAATTTCTGTTAATTTTCTTTTACTTTTTTCTTATTTTGGCTAAATCTTATTAAAATGTGAATAGTTTAATTAGTCATATGTACCCTTTTATGAAACTTAGTAGATTAGGAAGCCATTTCTAGAAGTTCTGTCCCATCGATACTATCATTATAATTATAATTAATCATTATAATTCATGATATTGATAACAATTTTACAAAGTACTGACTTCCTTAAAAAATCTAAGAGAAGAAACTAAATTCAAATAAAATAATATTTCGTACCCTTGTATACTTGTGATTTATCAAGCTGCTACATTTGTATTAGACCCATAAAGTATTCATCAGCAAAATAATTGTTTAACTGCAATTGCATATCTGTCTGCAGGAACATCATCTAGGTTAGAAAGCATTATCTTTGCAAAGTTAGAATAATATTAACAACAGAGAAGTTGCCAGTACATTTGCTAGGTGGAAAACAAATTAGCAACTGTATGTTTTATTTTACAAAAATTATTATTTAAGACAAGGATGTTACAGATAGATATTTAGAAAAAATATTTTTTTTCACAAAACCATTTGAAAGAAAAAGGCATTTTTTCTCCCTAATATTCATGTTTGCAAATTAAATGTGCTTGTGAAATCTTGTTACTAGCTGGTTAAATGTTATATTTTCTGTTTTGTGGGTCATGGTGCCTGCTCTCTTGATTGATTCTGAAACTTTACCAAAGTATGATAAATTGTAAAAACATCTGCGAATAGAAATTGACAAATGCATATTACTACTGTGGTAGCAACAATATTAACAAAATGATCTTAATTTTTCTCATCAGAAATTTATAAGTAGACGTAAAGAAAGATATAACCTTCCTCTATTGCTTCTATTATATTTTACAGCTGTTTCAAGTATAATTTTAGGTATAATTAATAAAACTATCAATACAATAAATAATATAAAAAGAGCATACATTTAAAATGAATATAACATCACTGACTATTAATGTATGTATACAACTTAAACATATCAACAATAGTAGGCTAACACATAATTCCATCGAGCCTTAAGTTTCCTAATGATCTCCTATAGTTCTTTTCTCCTTCAAAATCTATCCTTTAGACAACTGATGATTGTTTTCTATCAGTATAGATTAGTTTGCATTTTCCAGAGCTTCATATGAAATGAAATCTCACAGTATGTCTCATTGCTTTCACTCGGGATAATGCCATTAAAGTTCATCCATGTGGTACCGTATATTGATATTTGGTTCACTGTTATAGCTGATTAGTATTTCATTTTATGGGTTTATTACAGTTTTTTAAATCTATGCACCCATTGATGGATATTAGGTTATTTCCCATTTGGGACTATTAGAAAAAAGCTGCTTTGAATATTTAAGCATAAGTTTTTATATGGACATATATTTTAATTTTTCTTGGTGTATCTTTCCACTCTGGCTGGTGGAACCCCAAACTATTCCAGGCCTTGGTGAACTTTAGTGTCAGCTCACTGCTCCTTGCTGTTGGTTCTTTCCCTGGCCTTGGTAGTTGTTAATAAAATTAAATAAACTATGTACTCAACTAAAGACTCGAAGGGAAACAAAGGTCTATAGAGCCCTTTCTTTCTGCAGCTCTGTTCTCTCCAGGATTCTGCCTTTGAACTTTAGCCTCTGCCTCCTTCACTACTGTCTACTTTACCTAAGGAGGCTTCGGGCTTTATTTGGTTTTATCTCCCTGTGCTATAGCCCTGAGACTCTCTACATCAGAAACTGGTGCAATTGGAGAGTTTACTTGCTTGTTTCCATTCTTTCATAAATCACTCATGTTCTGAAATACCTGAAATATCACATTTTTATATATTCATATTTTTTTTCTATTTGTTGTTGTTTATGGAGAAAGGGTGAGGAGTAAGTTTGGTCCCTGTTACTCTGTAATAGCCAGAAAGATGTATTACTTGCAAACTCTTTTTTTTTTTTAATTTTTTTTTTTTTTATGTTTTATTTATTTCTAGGAGAGAGAGAGAGACAGCGTGAGCAGGGGAGGGTCAGAGAGAGAGGGAGTCACAGACTGAAACAGGCTCCAGGCTCTGAGCTGTCAGTCAGCACAGAGCCACTGGAAAGTGACATCCTTTACAGTTTGTAATCTGCCCACTTTTGGAAATTGGTAAAACGGAGTTGGACTAGTTTTCACTAGTCATTGCCAAGTTGCCAAGTCCAAAATATTTCATCAATTTCTCCTTTTGTAAAAGCTCTTACAGTATCCTGAATCCCACTGAAACCTGTGGTTGGGTTCCTCCTGATTTCTTTCAAAGGGTCAGGCAATGATTCTCACACAATAATTAGGAAACCATGAACAGAATAATACATTTCTTCCAATGGAGTTGCCAATGCCACCCCTTAACTCTGGCTGTATCTGCAAGAGTTAATGTCTATTCTCGATCTCCCTAACGATTTCTCANTTTTTTTTTTTTTTTTTTTTTTCTGGCCAAGAGAGGATTTTGAAAAAGAAAGCAGAAGCAGTGCTACTTTACCATCTTGACAGGAAACATAAGCTAGTCCTTTTTCTTGTAACTACACACATTTTATTATTATCTTTGTTTCCTTTGGAGGTAGTCTGTTGCCCAGGAACTTTTCCCAACACCCTTAACTCATTTTGACTAGCACTGATTTAAACTGTTTTATTGAGTGCATGCAATCTGTATGTTCTCACTATGAAAGAAGATTGTTAAAAAGATGAGTGTGAGATGTTTCCAAGCCTCATGGAATTCATATCCTGGTTGGAGAGACTTGTGCTAATGATAAAGGGCCAAGTGATAAAAAGAGAAGTGTTAGGAAGCCATCAGACCAGAGAGGCACTTGTCTTTAGGGTGTATATCTTTCTTTACCTGAAGCAACTTGACTTCAGCCCAAATGTACCTGCTGGGTGGTAATGAAATTCTAAAATAGTAGTCACATTTCCATCACTTGTAAATCATTTTGTTTTGCTTTATTCTCACAGAGATACAGTTAACCTTGCATAACTCTTGCCTACAAATGGTACATTACAGGACTATCAATAATTTTTGAGGGACTGGAAAATGTGTGAAATTTATAATTAAATTTACTACTGAATTTTGAAATTTCAGTTAATTCTGTGTTATTGTTAAATAAAGAAGTGAAGAAGTACAAAGATTTACACTGGTATTGATAAGTATAAACCAAATATCAGGTATTTTGATAAGCCTCTAGTTACCTCAGTTTTAGGATAGGTATTTCCTATAAAATAGTGATACATTTTGTGTGTAAATACTAATTGAAATGTGTTGACTCACTTTTAATTGATTTTTAATTATTAATTTTTAAATACCGATTTTACAAAATGTCTTTATTGATATTAAATGGCTGTACACTGCTTGGCACCATACTTAACATTATATTTTACTTTATTATCTATTGGATGTGAGTATGTGATTTGGAATTTGAATGCCCATAATGAGATTATAATTCAAGATGTGGGAACATTGGCATCATTAGAAAAAATACTGTAGCTTTGATTATTCTTATTACTCTTAACTTATTCAAATCCATATGCTTTATTCCCAACAGAAAAAATGATCATAAAGAGATGAGGTGGAAACTGCACGGAATGGCACAAAAAGTGACTCAAAAAGAGGTTATACTGACAAATGAAACAATTTCAACATTAACAGTTTTTCCACTGAAAACATGTATTGGCCATAGACTTTTAATACAATACAATTAAATATAAATATATGTCAATAAACATTTAAAATATTTCCATTACATGTAATTTGATTTTAATAGAAAATCACCTTGAAATTATAGTAAAATCACTTAACATAATTTTTCTAATGTTAGTCATTAATAGTGAAATAGTCCATGTTCTCTCAAGATATTAGATAGCCAATAGAATTCTTTAAAATGCTTAGATTTTTAAGATATATTGTAGCAAGTAAATAATGCCTGGCATTTTAATTTCAAACATTTGCTTTTGTTTGCAATTTTTCATAAATTTTAGAAGATTTAGTCATTATGTTCTTTATTTACCCAGAGGAATTATTAATTCTATTAAAGAAGTATAAGAGCATTGATAGTTCCTATTAATGAGAGAAAAAAAGGTATATATTACTTAGTATTTGATTTATTTAAAAGGTTTTTATGTAGTTTTAATTTAGTTTATAATATAGTAAGGAAATGTTATATAGTTACAAATATAGCAAATTTCTGTAATTTCTCTGATGATATGACAGCAAACAATTTCATAATTTTATTCCATCAAAGTTGTAACAATGAAGACCCAGAAAGAAAACAGAAGCCTGGTACAAGACTCCAGGGCCCTCAAAGAATAAAATCTGATTGTAAAACACTTTAAGGACCTATAAAGTGTGAAATATTTTGTGCAGTCTTGAAATGAATTTTCCCGCAAAGATGACAGGAAGAAACTGATTTCTGCTATTTAAACCCAATGTCTTTTAGACTCCTCTAGTCTCGGTAACTCAGCGCAAGTCCCTCAAACCTGAAACGATCTTTCTTTTTTGATCAGGTCCACACGAATGCTGCATTTGGAGACTTCAAGCTGGCATTCACCTTTCGTGAATTTCTTCCTTCAAAGCAGGTCACGGAGCAGTTAAGTGGGCAGTGCCAGCGGTAGTACGTTGGGGGAGGTGGGCTTCAAAACCTGCAAAAGTAATGCCCCTTCTTCACAGCATTTCTCCGGGGACTGGCTAGGATGGTTCTTTTCTGGAACCTGACAGACCTCTGTCCCTTTTATTCTGCCACTCTTGGAAAATTAAGTCAAAAGTTCCCCTGGGAGCTTTGCTGTATTTGTAGTCACTGCATTTTATCTCCTGGGACTTCTCCACAGCTAGTGATTTATTTATCTAGAGAACAGAACAATCATTGTGTCTGTGTTTTATATGTGAGTGAGTGTGTGTGTGTGTGTGTGTATTTTAATGAAAATGAAAGTAAAAGCAAAGTATAAATATGGGAAGAAACTTTCTGTGATATTACTGAATATGTGAGACTCATCTTTCAACAATACATCAACAAACATTTGTTAAATGCCTAGTCAGTGACAAAATGCTGGGGTACTGAAGTGCTGGAGTCAGAGCAGAGAATAAAACTTTGTCCTGCTCTCTCAGCTCAGCTCATAATTATCTTTAGCACTATTGTTATTCATGTTATACCAATAGATATAGAGTTGGGGTGAGTGTGTGTGTGTTTTGAGTAAACCTACCTGAAGAATTCCATTGTAAAAGCAATATGAGAGCATAACCAGTATAGAAGTATACAAAATAAAGAAAAAAATGTCACTTCACATTCTTAATACCCTTACACATTTTGATATAAATTATTTTCTTCACTAAACAAGACAGCAAGGAAAAGATAGTCATTAAAAACCACTTAAATTTCATCATAGGCATATCAGATGCACTGTATTTCATTGATGAGTATTTAGGATTTTTTTCATTTTTATTATTACAAATTACCCTAATTACATCCTTGTAGGTAAATTTTGAGACTCTGATATTTTAGATTAAAGTCATAGTGGCAAATTGTAGTCTCAAAGAAAGTATCTTTATTTATAATTTTGATTCATATTGTTATTCATTCATTTGTTCAATAAAATAATCATTAAACTTTACTATGTACTAGATACTGCTATAGCCACTGAGGATAAAACAAAGACAATATCCACATTTTCATGGAAGTTTCATTTTAGTTACACAAAAAATAATAAGTAAATAAATAAACATATCATTTGTAAAATGGAGATAAATTCTATGGGGAAAAAATGATGGCAGAGTTGCTGTTTCTTACAGATGGTCAGAGAATTCTTCCCAGGTAGATGACATTTGAGCTGCTACATAAGGGGAGGCGAGAGAGAGCCCTGAGGATAAGATAGGTATCTGGGAGAACTTGGTTTTGAAGGTAAGGAACACCAGATGCAAAGGCTCTGAGTCAGGGATATGTGCTATATTTGAAGAAGGAGGTCATGAATGGGGGTGACCTGGAGTATGGAAAAGTGGGAAAGGTGAGGTGAGATATAGGTCTATAGATCCTATAGAGCCTTGTAAGTCACTGTGAAGACTTGTATGCTGAGTGGAAAAGAATAGTGTAATCTGTTTCATATTGTTAAAAATTGTACTGATTAAATTTCCTATTAACATTATGCAAGAAGTTCCATATATTTGAAATATTTATAATGTTGATTGGTTGGTTGTTTCCTCTGGGGCTCAACCAGAGAAGTAGAATCAAATCATATACATTATATATGCACGTATGTTTGAGTGCATATGCATGTGCATATATAAGGAAGACAGGATTAGTAGCTTGTTGGAAATCTGCAAACACAACCTGGTATCCTAAGAAAATAGATGGAAATTTGTGTCTGTCTCTGGTGCTTCTGACCTTGGTGAAAAATATTCTGCAGAAGAACGTCACCTTTTTCAATCTGATAAATATCCATATCTGTCCCAAGGATCAGAAAAACTTGAGAAAGAATCCAGAGCAATCAGAGCAACGGCAGTTCCAGATGCTGCCTCCCAGAGTAAAGTATGTCAGAAAATCAGGAGCACTCTATGCCAACTGGGAGAGGGCTGCTCATTCCTTCTGCTTTCCCCAAGAATGTCCTGTGGTCCACCTGAACTGGAAACATACAGGAAAGAGAATTCAGATAATGTAGTTAGCTTAGCTATGTGGACAAATCACAAGATCATCAAACCAGTGTTATCCATTCATTAATGTATCTATTTGTTTTTTTTTTAATGATTATTTTTGAGAGATAGAGAGAGAGAGAGAGAGAGAGAGCAGGAGAGGAACAGAGAGAGAGGGAGACACAGAATCAGAAGCAGGCCCCAGGCTCTGAGCTGTCAGCACAGAACTTGATGTGGGGCTTGAATTCCTGAACCACAAGATCATGACCTGAGCCAGAGTCCAATGCCTGACTGACTTAGCCATCCAGGTGTCCCTCCATTTGCTTTTTTAAACAAATACATATTATCTGTATTTTATGCCACACTTAATAGATTATTGTCACAGATGGGAGTTTCAACATGCAAATGAGAGAGTTTTCAGTTATTAGTGATCAACTCCTGTGATTTTTCTCACTGGGGCTTAATATAAACTACACATGGCATCCTTTACTGCAGCTTTGAGTCTGCTGGATCATATGGTCCAAGCATGAGGGCTACTTCTATCACAGATGAGGCATGTGACAAGGTCCTTTCCTCCTTGGGGCTCCTCTCAAAAGCTGGCTGCCTTTCACATCATCTGGTTTCTTAGTAGAGAATTCCTTCTTGTGGAATATACTGCTTTCAGAATTGGAAATGGTCTTTGGTTAGGAATTGAAAGATGGGGGTCACCTGGGTGGCTCAGTCAGCTAAACACCTGACTCTTGGTTTTGGCTCAGGTTGTGATCTCACGGTTTTGTGACTTCACACCCTGCATCAGGCTCTGAGCTGACAGTGTGGAGCCTGTTTGGGGTTCTTTCTCTCCCTCTCTCATTCTCTGCCCCTTCTCCACTCATGCTGTCTCTGTCTGTCTCAAAATAAATAAACTTAAAAAAATTTTAAAAAAGGAATTGAAATACGGAAATATTTGTCTTTAACTTTGGAAAGTATGTCCTCTTATTTACCGGGTCACTAGGTCCGTATTTGACACTAGGTCCACATTTGACAGATGTGGTCAGCTCCTGAATTGATCTAGAGTTAAATAAGATAATAATAGTGGTGAAAGAAAGAATAAAAATTCAACATATACTTTGGAGGACAAAAACATAATATTTTCTTCTGTGAGTGTTCATGGTAAGAAGTTAAAGCTGACTTACAAGTCTGTGGCTTCTATAACTGAGTAGCTACAGTTCCATTTACCAAGATAAGAAAGCCTAGAATAGGTATTTGAGTGGGGTGGGTGTCAAGAATCATTTTTTATTATGTTATGTTTAAAATGTCTATAAAAATCTACTGAAATATGTGAAGAATTATAATTAAATTTGCAAAATATAGTGATAAAAAAATCTTATAAGTAGCAAGACCAAAGAAGTACTTAACATACAAGGGAAAGCCCCTAAGGCTAACTGGAGATTTCATAACAGAAATTTGGCAAGCCAGAAGGGTATATATGTTCAAAATGTTGAATGGGAAAAGTCTTTAGCCTAGAATGCTCTATTCAGCAAGATCATCATTCAGAATATAAGAAAGATAAAGAGTTTCCAAGACAAACAAAAACAAAAGGAGTTCATACCACTAAACCAGCCCTGTAAGAAATATTAAAGGGGACTCTCTGAATGGAAAACAGAGACCAAAAATGATAAAGACTGGAAAGGTTCAAAGAAAATCTCCAGAACAACAATGAAAGAAATAATAAAATGGCAATAAATGCATATCTATCAATAATTACTTTGAATATAAATTGTTAAACAATCCAATAAAAAAACACAGGGTGTGAGAATGTTTAAAATGAAACAAAACAAGACCCATATATATTTTGCCTATAAGAGACTCATTTTAGACATAAAGACACCTGAAGATTAAAAGTGAGGAGATGGAGAAATAAGTATGCAAATGGATGTCAAAAGAAAGCTGGAGTAGCTATACTTATATTGGACAAACTAGACTTTAAAACAAAGACTGTAACAAAAAAAAGAAGGCCATTATATAATCATAAAGGAGAGAATCCAACAAGAAGATACAACAAACGTGAATATTAATGCACCCAATTAGAAAGCACTCAATATATAAAACAATAACAAAAATGAAGGAAGTAGTTGATAATAATACAATAATAGGGCATTTAACACCCCATTTACACCAATGGACACATCATCTAAACAGAAAATAAACAAGGAAACAATGGATTTGAATGACACACTGGGCCAGATGGACTTTACAGAAGTATTCAGAACATTCCATCCTAAAACAGCAGAATACACATTTTTTTCAAGTGTACAGAGAACAAGCTCCAGAAGTGATCACATATTAGGTCACAAAAAAGGCTTCAACAATTACAAAAACAGTGAAGTCATAGCATGCACCTTTTCTGATCACAACCCTGTGAAACAAGAAGTCAACCACAAGAAAACGCAAGAAAAACAACCACAAGAAAAAACACCTGTAAAGATTACATACACCTGTAAAGATTTTAACATAGATGTTAAAAATATTCTAGTAAACAACGGAAGAGTCAACCAGAAAATCAAAGAGTAAATTAATAAATACATGGAAACAAATGAAAATGAAAACACAATGATCGAAAATTTGGGGATGCAGCAAAAGTAATCCTAACAGGGAAGTTTATAGCAATACAGGCTTACCTGAGGTAGTAAGGAAAAATCTCAAATACACAACTTAATTTTACACCTAGGAGTAAGAAAAAGGAGCTGGAAAAAGAACTACAAATGAGGTCTAAAGCCAGCATAAGGAAGGAAATCATAAGAATTAGAGCAGAAATAAATAAAAATGAAACTAAGACAAACAGTAGACCAATGAAACCAGGAGCTTGTCTTTGAAAAAAATCAATAAAATTGATAAACCTCTAGCCAGACTTACCAAAAAGAAAAGAGAAAGGACCCAAATAAATAAAACCACAAATGAGAGAGGAGAGATCACAACAAACACTACAGAAATATAAATAATTATGAGAATATTATGAAAAAACTATTTGTCAACAAATTGGACACCTGGAAGAAATAGATAAATTCCTAGAAACATAGAAACTACCAAAAATGAAAGAAGAAGAAATAGAAAACTTGAACAGACCAATAACCTTCAAAGAAACAGAATGAGAAATCAAAAACTCCCAACAAAGCAAAATTCAGAAGCAGATAGCTGCACAAGTGAATTTTACCAAATATTCAAATAAGACTTAATATCTATTCTTCTCAAATTATTCCAAAACAGAAAAGAAAGGAAAATGTCTAAATTCATTCTATGAGGCCAACACTACCCTGATACCAAAACCAGAGAAAGATAACACTATGTAAAAGAGAACTACGGGTTTTTAAAAAATATTTTGAATTCTATTTTTTGATTTATTAACTTTCAGATAGACTATTTCTCCAACTTAAAAAGATGTAATTAAATGATGAATCAAATAATACCAGCATGTCAAGGTTTAAGAAAAATTATTATCATTGACTTGTAATAACAGATTGAAGAATTTACAGATAAGGCACTGTCTGAATAGAGAGCACTTGATTAAATACTGACCTGTGTAAACGTTTTTGGACAAAAATTATTAGTAAGATTGTATCTACAAGTATATATTATTATTAATTATTATTATTATAATGTTTATTTTATTTTTAAAATGTTTTATTATTTAACACATATACCTAAATGTGTGGAGCATTACAAAGTTCAGATTTTACCCTTAACTTTTTTTAAAGGTTTTAAAGAAGTTTTTATTATTTTTATTCTGTAGATTTTTAAACAATATANTGCATGTCATTAAAATTAAAAGTTGAATTTATATATATTTTATATATATATATAATACATAATAAATGTCTGACACAATTTACTACGTTTTACATCCTCATGATTGCTAGTTGATTTTTTGCAACCATTTTTTGCTTACTTTTGCCTGTTGGAAGATCTGACATCCAAATTTTTTTTAAAGACCTGAGGCTAAATCTTTCTCAGATACGAGGTTTCAAAATAGGTGATATGTCCTCTGTGATAATTTGTCAGCTCTCTTCTCCATCATAATCATTATATTTATAATAAGGGCTATTTCCAAGAATAGTGTGTTTTCTCATTTTCTATATTTCTTTGTATGTAATTTGTCTTGACATGATTTCCCTATTTCTCTTTTCCTTTAATTACTCCTTTCTTACTATGTACAAAAATATCTCATTGAAATTATTTATTCTAAATTTACGTTGTATTCTAGTTTCCACCACTATACCCTCTTTTTTGTAAAAATATATATTCAGTGAATACCTTTCATCATAAATAGATGAAAGCACACGACCTCTTCTTTATCATTACATCTTTTTAGTCTTGTACAATAATTAATTTATAATAAATTGGTTTGATTTCATCAATTTAATATATTAGGATATTAATTGATTATTTTTGAAATTGTTTATGGTAGATTCTTCATCTATACATTTTATTACCATTTTGTGAAGAGACTCCACCCAAAAAATGTACTGTTAATTAGGGCAAGGGTTCTAATAGGGCTGAGAACTATGAGGCTCGAATTAGTGTTTGTTAGGAACTAGTATATTTCAAAACTAGTTTATAATGCAATGTGATTTCATTGGAGTCTTTAAACTTTGGGTTTCTTTAGAGCAGTTTTAGGTTTGCAACAACATTGAGAGGGAGGCACAGAGGTTTCACATATATTCCTTGTTCTTACACATGCATAGCTTCCCCCCTTAGCAGCATCACTGACCAAAATGTTACTTTTTTTTCCCAAAAAAATAAACCTACACTGACACATTCTAAACACCCACAGTTCATAGGTTACCTTAAGGTTCACTATTGGTATTGTACATTCTCTGGGTTTGGGCAAATGTATAATAACATATATCCATAATTATAATAGTATATAGGATCCTCTGTGCTGTTTCTGTTCATCCTCACCCCCCACCCCCCGCCAACCTCCCACTTCTGGCAACCACTGATCTTTTTATTGCCTCCATAGTTTTGTCCTTTCCAAATGTCATATATTTGTAATCATATACCAGGTAGTTTTCTCAGATTGTTTTTCACTTGGTAATATGCACTTAAAAGTCTTCCATGTATTTTCAATATTTCATCATTTTAGCGATGGAAAATTATTTTATTGTTTGGATGTACTACAGTTTCTTTATCCATATCTACTGAGAAACATCTTGGTTGACTCCAAGTTTTGGCAATTATGAAGCTATAAACATTCATGTATAATTTTTGGTATAGGAATAAGGTCTCAACTTCTTTGGGTAAATACCAAATAATTTGATTGTCAGATAATATGGTAAGAGTATGTTTAATTCCATAAGAAACTGTCAAACTATCCACCAAACTGCTTGTACGATTTTACATTTCCACAAGCAATACAAATGAGTTTTTATTAGTCCACATCCTCACCAGAATTTGGTCTTCTAAAAACTGACATCTGGATATTATCAAATCTTCCTATCCATGAACATAGAATATCTCTCCACTTACTTAGTCTTTGATTTTGTTCAACAGAGTTTTCTCATTTTCCTCATGTCGATCTTGTATATGTTTTGTTAGATTTATACCTAAACATTTCATTTTGGGAGCTGCTAATATGAATGGCATTGTGTTTTTACATTTCAAATCCACTTCTTCATTATTAGTATATAGGAAAACATTTGACTTTTGTATATTTACCTTGCATCTTGCAACCTTGCTCTAATTGCTTACTAGTTCTATTTTTTGTCAGCTTTTTCCAAATATTCGACATAGGCATTCATGTTATTTGTGAACAAAGATAGTTTTATATCCTTCTTACTAATCTGATTACCTTTTATATCCTTTATTTTTTCTTTTGGTCTTATTGTATTAGCAAAGAATTTCACTTCATTGAACTTAAATAAAGATAAATTCTATCTTGCTTGGAGGTTCAATTACAAATTAAAAAGTGACCGCGTGAGTATATATGATGAGAGAAGGAAACACTAATGTGAAACTTTTAAAAATGTTTATTAATTTATTTTTGATTGTGCTGACAGCATGTATTCCTAAATTACATTTATTTTCTTATTTTTAAGCTTTGTAAAATGTTACAATTCTATTTGTCATTTTCTGAAACTTACCTTTTTTTGGTTATTTTTTATTTATCTTATTTTCATCTACTTTCTAAATTGGGTTGTAGTTTATTATTTTTACTCATATATGCTGTTTATCAACCTCCTATCAACAGCATTTGGGTTGTTTACATTTTTGGCTACTTATTATTTAGACATTCAAAAACACGTATTGAACGCCTAATTGTACAAGGCTTTCTTCTAGTTAAGTGATATAAAACAATGAAAATAATCTAAGAACTTTTTCCTTCATGTAGTTTATATTCTAATGAAGAGACTATCATGAACAATACTGTTTGTGAATACTCTCACATATGTCTTCTGTGTCATCAATGCACATAAATCATCTAAGGTTTTTTTTCCACAGACCACAGATCCCTAAAAATCTATGGATAGACTTTACAGAGTGTATGACATTATGTAGTTTTAAATTCATTTTGATTTCTTATCTACTGGTGTAATTTCTACTCTACAGAGAAGGTAGAATCTGCTCTAATAAATAGCTTTCTTCTAAAGTCACCCAATGCTTGCTCTATTATTCCTACCTTATAAAAATTTCTGAGATCACCAAAAGTAATCACTTTGCCTTGATGATCTTCGAGGTATTTTATGTATATAGCAAAGTTCCTAATAGCTAAAGGAATAAATAAAATATAAATACTTTTAAATTTTCTTGATACTGGCCCATAAATTCTGAAATCGAAATGAGATGTAAAAGATTATTTCAAGTTTCTCGTTCAATAGATGTAGGAATTGCATCTCAATATGTTTCTGATATTGAGATTAGGCTTTGGAGTCTAAAGGGCTCTGCTAGAATATTGACTCAGCCACTTAGCCTATTTTTGGACTTTTAATCACTGCTTGTGTTAGTTTCTTTATATATAAACCTTGGATATTATTACACTCTTCATAAATCTGTGGTAAAGAAATAATGGAGTAATTCATGCAAAGAACCTATCACCTTTCATTTAGCTATGAAGCTAAATAAAGATACTATGATTATAAATAAATATTAATATTCCTATTATTGATTACCTCATCCATTATAATTACTTATTTTATAATGCATAACATTATTTTGATTTTCTAGAATTATTTATAGCATAGAAAAAATAATAATAATTTAAGGTACTAAACAGCATCATTTTTCTCTATGTTGGTTTCTTGATTTGTTATGTCATATTTACTCACTCTCAAATTAGAATGTTTCAATACTGTGAATCATTTGACTTTGGCAAACATAAAACTGAAAAAAAGTAAGTAAAATTATATTTCAAAAATATCTTACATTTGATTATTTTAGATAAATTAAATGATTTAAAACCAAGAGAAAAACTCTTATCCAGTTCTTCTTATGTGAGGGAAAGAAAGGAGAAATTTAAATTCAAGCATGAATAATTTTGGCAATAATTTAACTAGGAATATTACAAAAGTACCTTTTTTTCTCATAAATTATACTAATTTAGACTTTTTCTTCAATAATCTTTCAAAATTAACACATGTAAAAAAACTTAGCAGTCCCTAGAAAGAGAAAACTAGTGCATAATTATATTGTCCTTTATACATTGAAGTCACCTCCAGAAAAAATCACATTGCTCTTATCATTTGTATAATGTTAAATTAAAATAAAAATAGGTGAATTCATTTAGAGTTAATTAAGAAGAAACATATGGAACTCTGTAGATGTTAAGGCATAATCAAGCTCTCATTTGAAGTTTTAAAATCAAATATAAATTATTTTAATTACATTTAAAAAATAAAATTCACAATGGATTTTGATGCATTAAGAGTAAAATATTAAAAATGCACTAATAACCACTCAGTCTTTGTATTAGGCAGAGAGAGAGGGGGAGACAGAAGATCCCAAGCAGGCTTACTGACAGCAGTGAACCCGATGCAGGCTTCAAACTCACAAATCCTGAGATCATGACCTAAGTCAAAGTCGGATGCTTAACTGACTAAGCCACCAGGTAACCATGGAACAATTTAATTAAGCATATATTTTATTAGTTTTGTTTTTGAGACTATCCTTTGTGGAAGCTTAGATTCTAATTTAGGTTAAATCAATAATTTTTGCACTTAGATATTTGAATCTTCATGAAACTTCTTGGATGTTAATTAGATTTTCACCTTTGTCTCCATACACAACACACAAGAATTTCCTGCCCACCAGCAATTATACTCACATGTAAAAAGAAGAAGAAAAGGAACAGCAAGCTTTTACTAGAGATGTTGCTTCTGATAGTTAAATTGCCAAAATAAAATTCTAGTAACTTATATCCCCTGTTGATATGCCAACTATTCTGTTAATATAATGAACAAAGTATATATTTATTGACATGGAGCAAGAATATACCTTAGTGAGACCATACCTGAAAAAGAAAGTTCCACTTCATTGAATCTATACTTATTTTTCTGTGAGTGAACACATAGCACAGTATGAAGCCTAATTATAGAGGCAATAGCAAATCAGACAAAATGGATATAGCTGTTCATTTGGCCTCCATTTATAGTCTTAAATTTTATAACCAGAGCTTCTACTCTATCCTGTTATCTGTTAGACATTTCACTGGAAACACTAATTTTACCAGTGTTTATATAAACCAAGCATGCTTCCAAGTTGTAACTTCCACCTAAATAATAAAAATCAAAGACTGTGAATAAACTGAAATATATTTTTACTGAAACAAAAGTACAAACACGTTTTAGATTAGAAAAAAATGGAGAAATAGATTAGCTACTTTTCTGTTGAGTGTTTTTTTTTTTATCTAGGTGCACATGTGTGTGTATGTATTCTTATGAATACATAAATAACATACCTTAAGCAATAAAATTGAGTAATTAAATAAAACAGAAGAGGGTAATGGGTAAGATAGTGATGGGGGCATTAACAGATATCTACAGAAAAAGATTTTATAAATAGACTCTAGGATACTTGAGTCTGTATTCATTTTAATATGTAAGGAGGTTTTGAACAAAGCAGCTACTCAAAAGTAGCTGAGTAGGGTGAAAAAAGCAAGGAGTTAATTTTTGGTTTAAATTCCAATTCTTCCCTCTCCTGTGAGTTCCTGAACAAGTTACAAATCTTCATGAAATCTCACATTTCTCATTCATACAGACTTCTAATAATATTTGTTGCAGTGCAAATATAAAGAGTGAGAGGAAAAAGAATACATTCTATAGAGCTCTTGCAGCAGGGTAAGCCTTTAATAAATATGTGTTCTATGTCCATGGTAGGATATTGCTATATATACATAATTATCAGTCACTTTTAGGCATTGGTCCAGAAGATATTGAATCCCACCTTGACTTAAAAGAATGGGCAAGACAGCAACAATAATTCAAGTATCAAATGATCACTGAGCACCAAGACTTTATTCTTTTCTTTCATATATTATCATAACATGAACTATTTCTCAAAGTCAAATTTTAATAAATTTAGCAATTTCTGATAGCAGACAGATATTGAAGTACATAGTTGGTTGTCTTACCTAGTTGTCTCAAATATTTATAAACAGTGCATATATCATCCATGTTTAAAATAATAAAATATAATTAAAATAAAATGTTGCTTATATTATGATTTTATTCTTCTTTAAGTCCAAAATACTTAAAACACTCCTTTGCTTATGATAAACATTTAATAAATGCTGTGTGAATGAATAAATGAAAGATATAATCAAAATACTTTAATGATGATGAATCTGATGAACTTATAAAATATTTTAGAATAGGGGCATCTGGGTGGCTCAGTTGGTTAAGTGACCGACTTCGGCTCAGGTCATGATCTGACATTTCTTGAGTTTGGGCCCCATGTCGGGCTCTGTGCTGACAGCTCAGAGCCTGGAGTCTGCTTCAGATTCTGTGTCTTCCTCTCTCTCTGCCCCTCACCCATTCATGCTCTCTCTCTCTCTCTCAAAATAAACAAACATTAAGAAACATTTAAAAACATATTTTAGAATAGTCAATGAAATTAATCATAACTGGTTAGGGTTACTATTTCATTTTCAGAGGAAAGAAAAGAATCAGTAACAAACCACCAATGTATAAACAAATCCTATTCAATATATGTAGCTGAAAGTACTTTGACTCATTTTTTTTGTTGTTTATTCCATTTATATTTCCCTAATGGAGTATATAGTACAGGCACAAGAAGAAATTTTAAGAACTCAATAAAATAACATTTATAGCAAAATATTATGCCTTTTCTCTCTGAAGAAAGATAAAGGAGACCTATTTTTGTCAGCTGTTTACATCTATCAATAGTTACAAGAACCAAGGAGTATTTAAAAGAGAATTATTAACATTTTAATGATTATGTGTATTTAATACTATGGAATCAGCATAGTTTTCTTCAATAACATTGTTAGACTAGTTAACAATTGGTAGAACTACAAATGATGTTAATTTTCTTCAGAATGATTATATGTATTTGTATTGTTTTAACTTGAATGATTATGTACAGTTTATTTTTTAAAAATAAGTAATTTATTTAAATTAAAAAAATAAGGTAGAGATTTATCAACTTTAGGGTGACTACATTTTAGGGTACCATGAGAATCTATCGACCATATCTTCAAACTGTCTTATAATACAAGAAATGGTATACAAGGTGTTCAGTTAATTGTTAAAAAAGTTTTGTAATTTTTATTTTTGAAAGAGAGAGAGAGATTCAGAGTGTGGGCAGGGGCAGAGAGAGAGAGACACACAGAATCAGATGCAGGCTCCAGGCCCTGAGCTGTTTGTTAGCAGATTGGTGCTTTCAGATAAATCTGCTTATCAGACATACTATGCAAGACACTTTAGTGGGCACTCCAAAGATTGGACCACTGCTATAGTATTTATCCTCAAATTTGTTTACAGCTACCTTGTCTCATCATCAATGTAAAATCTTACCATGTTATTTTTGTCAATTAGATTAACGGTAAAATGGTTTTCTAAAATATTTCTAAGGAAATATTTTCTAAGTCAGCAAGAGCATTAATGCTATATTTAGAAGTCACCTAAAACTAGTTTACTTGCCAAAATCCTTTTAGAAATTTGTAGAAATAAAAGAAACCTTTCAGGGACTTAGCACTTAAAACTTCAATAATGCATTCCAATTCAGGGAAAAATAAATACAAAGATTTAGTTGTCATGGAAGAGTCTTACTTGTCAAATATTGATTTCTGCATTTCAGTAAGATATTGAAAATTTATGTGCACAGGTCATGCATGAGAGTAGGGATCACAAACATGGTTTGTGCAATGATTTGTATGTATTTACACAATTTTGGCCCTGTGTGATCTCTGAGACATAAATTTTATTCATCATTCAAAATATGAGGGCCTTGATCTCATTACTCTTTAACATCTCTTTATTAGTAATGGCATCTGGAGACCTTAGAGAAATGCCAGAGATACATCCATGCTATGAAAACAAATTTGCCTTTTATTTTCATTCATATTTTGCATGAGGAGGTGACTTTGGCAATAAAATCTAAGGAAACAGCTTTTGCAATTTATAGGAGCCAAGTAAAATCTTTGCACGTTAAGTGTTTTAGAAATTTTAACACTTCGTTTGCCTATGAATTATGTAGGCTGGAAAGAACATTGTAATTAAGACCAAAGTAATTATTATTACTGTACTTGATTGGAAAGGGACCTCAAGGGACAACTGATCCTAGATTTGTCTTTATAGATCATTAGACTTCAACCTGCCACAACTTGCCTAAGGTGGGGGTAGTGAGAAAACAATAAAATTGCTAAATATCATTATAATCACTGAAGTATGTCATAAATACATTTGAGCAACCTTTATCGAAAAAGTATTTCAGGCACCAGAACCATAAGCAAAAACTATCAATATAATATCTTTATAAAATATGTTGTGTAAAAGCAGTATGTTTGATGAATTGCTTTTTATTCACATTTTATGTACTGGATTGATACGTTATATGTAGTAGATATTTAATAAACATATATTGGATTTATATTCACTTCTATTCACAAAAAGAAATTGTCCTATATTCTCTTTTCTGGTAAGAAAACATTGTGCTCAATTTGAGGGAATACCATTTTTAGAAAATGAAAAATTATTCCTCATTGACCATGAGCTATTAATGACTTCTCTTAGGTGTACATGATACATCTTGAGTAGATTCTAAGCAGCTGGCTAGAGAATCTGAAAAAAATGGTGCATTTTCACATTTTAGATATGAAAGATTTTAAAAGTCCAACATTCAGAAACAGAAAAGAAAAAGGGTAATATTTATTGGAGAGTAACTAAATCACAAATTTATGTATTTACTTTAAAAGATCTACACCTGTTGTTTTTAAAAAGTAAACTCTACACACAATATAGAGCTCAAACTTACAACCCCTAGATTGCAAGCTGCATGTTCCACCCTGGCTCCCAGCCAGGGACCCGACTATTTTTAAGGAAAGTTTAATCCAGCTTTCCTGACTTATAAGAAGCAGTCTACATAGCTTCCTTTTAAAATTTGTACCTTAAACAGTTCTGATTTAAATAACATATTATCATTGCTCAGTGTGCCTGGATGTTCCAAGTGATTGGTTTTACTGAAAATGCAAGCACTCTTTGCTCCCAAAATTCATCATCCTACTGTTGATATTTCCCTCCCCTTCCTATTTTCATGTTTAATTCTTTTTCCTCCAAGACTTTGCTGAATCATTTACATTTTAATAAAATTTGCCCTGACCACTCTATTAAAACCCTACTTCCTCTTTCTGGCCATTGACTCCTGATTTCTTTTGTCCTTGTCTTGCTCTTTCTGTAGTATTTGTCATCTTATAATATTCTATGCAAGTTAATTTCCATCATCCAGAGGTGTTGATGCCATAGACTGATTTGTATCTGTATGTAATATCCTGGTGGTTGTTTCATTACGTATAGAAAAATGGGGTGAGGGGTGATGTACTATAGAAGGCAGAGTGACAGGTAGGTAGTATAAAGATGAATGACATTTTTATATAAAAATTGAATATCAACCACTGATACAGATGTACCACGGAATCTTCTTTTGCAGTAAGGTGGATTTATAATCTTTTTGTATGTGTTTAAGCATAGGAATATGTGTGCATATTATTTACTTGCTATTGCTTAAGAGTCACTGAAATAGAAGATGGAAGGGGAAACAAATATAATATATAATATGTATTATATATAATTCTATATAATTAGAACAAAATTACCATTCTCCAGACATCATGCTATTCTTTCATAAAAATAGAATTTAAGAAACAACTTGAGGTTGGCAAAATAATGGCTCCTTATGAGGCCCACATTCTTATCTGGAGGATCTGGGGATATTTTACCTTACATGGCAAAAGGCTCTTTGCAAGTGTGCTGTGGTTAAAGACCTTGAGATGGGAAAATTATCCTGGATTATCTAGATAAACCCAAACTAATCACACTCCTAAAACATGAAGACCTTTCCTGACTAAATTCACAGATTCAACATGGCTAGCATTCATGATAGAGAAAGAAAGCCACTAACCGAGGAATGTGGGAAGCCTATTGACCTAGACAAGGCACTGAAATGGATCTCAAAGAGCCCCTGTAAAGGAATTCAACCCTACTGTTGCAATGGTTTTAACCCACAAGTCAGATTTCTAACAGAACTATAAAATGATAATTGATTTGTGTTATTTTAAGCCACTAAATTTGTGTTAATTTGTTGTAGCAGAAATAGAAAGCAAATACAAAACTGCAACAATATTTTTCCTTGTTTCTTTCATTGTTATTTTTTTCTTAGTGTAATGTGCTGGTAACAAAGATGTGTAAGAATTAGATGAGAGTGTAGGCCATATTTACAAATGTCTCTCAACTTTTTAATATTCTCACATAATACTGTTATAAAGTTTCATAGATTTATTTTCCTGCCTTACTTAACTGAAGCTTTTTTAAACTTGTTTATATGTTTAACTTTGAATTTTTATCCTAAGCCTTAAGCTAAAACTTGTAACAGAAAATAGAAAAACATATGACATTCTTGGTATCATATGTACATGCCTATTTCTGGAATGAGCAAATTTTCCTAATTAGAAAAGCTTAAACTTTTAAATTATAATCTTTAAAAAATACATAATTTCTCATAGAACATTCTTAAAACTAAGTATAAATTTTCTGGTGTTGTTATCATGGTATACTAAATAAACTTTCTATCTTTTTTCTGAATATAAATAATTGTGTTTGAAAAATATTCAGAACTATGCTCTTGATGGACTATACGCAATGACCCCAAATCTTGTGTCTTCTAATTGCTAGATTTTCATTCTCGATTTGTAGTAACTCCATTTCATAAACTGACATTTTATAGGGCTCAGTGGAGAAACCAAATAACCAGCAAGTAATAGCAATGACCTTAATTCTTAAAATATGTAATATTTTAGTGACATTTGATCTGAAATATGTACCTTTCTCTTCTGTCATTAAAAAGAGTTTCAGAAGCAGAAATTTTTTTCAGATTTTACTTTACATCAAATAGTTGAGGATTCTGTAATATCAATATGTTAAGTATTCATCAAAATATGTTGTACTTATATATAAAAATGAGTTAGTCAATCAAAACAATTTTGTTGACTTCAATTTCCTAAGACCTTACTGTGTGTGTGTGTGTGTGTGTGTGTGTATAAATGCATGTGAGATACACACAGGTATCATTTTGCGTGAGTGCTCTCAGAATTGTTTTCCAGAGGCAGAACTTACAAAATAATGAATACAAATCATGAATGAAAATAAATAAAAGAATTAAATTGTACATATATTTTGATACATAAATTCTGAGCGCAGAGAAAAAATTGAAATAGTCAAACTCATAGGATCAGTGAATTTCCCAGCCCCTAGTGGTTTCCAGGAGCTGGGGGAGGGGGAAACAAGAATATAGGAGTCAAAGGGCACAAGGTTTCAGTTATACAAGACGAATAGACCCTAAAGATCTACTGTACAGCATAGTGCCTGTAGTTCATAATGCTGTATTTTATATAAACTTTTGCTGAGAGTAGATCTTAAGTGTTCTCCTCTCTCTCATTATCATGCACGATCTCTCTCTCATACACACACACACACACACACACACAGATAAGAATAATGATAACAAATAAAGAGGGTAGGTGAAAACTTTTAGAGGTGATAGATGTGTTTATGGTATAAAGTGTGGTGATGGCTTCACTGACGTACACTTATATCCAAATTCATTAATTTTTATATAGTAAATATGTATAGATTTTCATATGTCAATCATACATCCATAAATTAATTTAAAAAAGAAATATAATTTTCAGAGAAAATGTTTCTGAAAGACATGTTTCCAATAATTATTTAGAAGTAAGAAGGTAAGATACACAGCTCCTATTTAAAAAACATTAATTATGGTTAAATATACAAAACATAAAATATATCATTTTAACCATTTTTAAACATACAGTTCTGTGACATTAAGTACATTCACATTGTTACACATCTATCAGCACCATCCGTCTCCCTAACTTTTCCATCTTTCCCAGCTGAACCTATGTGGTCCTTAAATTCCAATTCCTCGGGGCTCTTGGCTGGCTCAGTCAGTTAAGCATCCCATTTTTGATTTTGGCTCAGATCATCATCTTGTGATTCATAAATTCAGGCCCCACATTGTGCTGTCAGCACAGAGCCTGCTTGGGTTTCTGTCTCCTTCTCATGGCGCCTCCCCTGATTGTTCTCTATCTCTTAAAACAAATAATGAAAGAAGAGAAATTATTAAAACAAATTCTAATTCCTCATTCTATTCCCCAAAGCTTCCAGGAACCATCATTCTACATTTTGTATTTATTAATATATCTACTCTAGTTACCTCATCTAAATAGAATCATATAATACCTGTGCTTTTGTGTCTGGTTTTATTCCTGTAACATATGTCTTCAGGATTCATCCATGTTGTAGTATCAAAATTTTCTTCCTTTATAAGGTTGAATAATAGTCCATTGTATGTATGCCATATTTTGTTTACCCATTCATCCATCAATGGACACTTGGGTTGTTTTACCTCTTGGCTATTTTGAATAATCTTACTATGAACAGGATATACAAATATTTGTTTGTGTTCCTGCTTTTAATTATTTTGGGTATATACCTGAAAGTGGAATTACTGGATCATATGGTAATTCTATGTTTACGTTTTTTTGTGGAATTGCCATATAGTTTTCCACAGTTACCACTACACTTTATATCTCCATCAGCAATGTTCAAGGTTTCCAGTTTTTCCATATCTGTGTCAATACTTATTATTTTCTGACTTTATTTTTTTTACTAATAACTATTCCAATGGGCATGAAGTAGTACCACATTTTGGTATAGTTTTGTATTTCCTTAGTGATTTTTAATTTTTTTTAATGTTCTATTTATTTCTGAGAGAGAGAGACAGCATGAGCAAGGAAGGGTCAGAGAGAGAGGGAAACACAGAATCTGAAGCAGGCCCCAGGCTCTGAGCTGTCAGCACAGAGCCCCACACGAGACTCAAACCCAAGAACCGTGAGATTATGACCTAAGCCAAAGACAGATGCTTAACCTATCGAGCCACCCAGGCTCCCCATCCTTAGTGATTTTTGATGTTAAGTTTCTCTCCATGTGCATATTGGCCATTTACATATCTTCTCTAAATAAGTCTCTACTCAACACTTTTGCTCAGTTTTAAATTGAATTGTTTCCTCCATTTTTAAGAATTCTATAGTTTTAGCTTAAATGTGTTTTTGATCCATTTTGAGTTAATTTTTCAATCTGGTGTACAATAGGTGTGTAATTTCACTTTCTTGTGTGTGGATATCCAGTTTTCCCAGCACCATCTGTTGAAAAGACAATCTGTTTTCCATTGAATGGTTTTCACACTCTTGTCAAAAATCCCTTGATCATTTGTAAGAGTTTATTTCTGAGCTCTTTATTCTATTTGATTGGTCTATATGTCTGGCTTAATGCCAGTACCATTTGGATCACCATGACTTTATAATAAATTTTGGAATTAAAAAGGGTGAGACATACAATTTTCCTGCTCTTTTTCAAGATTGTTTTGGCTATTCAGCATCTCTTAGATTTCATGTAAGATTTAGAATAAATTTTTCTATTTCTGTAAAAAACATTCCTTTGGGATTGTAGTAAAGATTGTATGGAATTTGTAGTTCACTTTGGGTAGTATTGTCATCTTACCAATACTAAGTTCTTGAATCCATGAACATGGATGTCTTTCCATTTACTAGTGTCTTTAATTTTCTTCAACAATATTTTGTTATTTTCAGCATATAAGTCTTTTGTATCCTTGGTTAAGCTTATTCCTAAATATTTCATTCTTTTTGTCATTACTGTTGCACTTCAATAGCTTCCTTTTCTTCTTAAGACAAAGATGAAAACCCTTAATGTGACTTCCATTTTGGATATTCTCCTTTTGCCTCATAGCCATACTTGATTTCTTTTCCTCCAATGGAACATATTTCTTCCTTCCCACAGTGTTTTTCCAATGGTTTTTCTCTAAAATACTTTCTTTCTTTAAATTTTCTTCTCTTAATTAACATATTTTCAACTATCCATTAATTATAACTTTTAATAGAAAGCTTCCATAACCCTCCTTCNCCTTCAGCGATATGATTATGATTATTATTAATTATTATTATTTTTTCTAATTAGCACTAAAGATGTTCTTAAACATTCCAGTTCTCCCTTCTTAATGGGCTCAGAGCTGAATTGTACTTACCTGTCCTTTGTAGTTAGGTGTGACAATGTTTTCTGTTGCTTTAGTTAATTAAATGATAGCAAGAATGACATTTTGCACTTCTCGATAGAAATTTTTAGAATTTGCTTACCATTAACTGCACTCTTTTCTCTTTTCTATGATAATTAGGGAAGGATCATGGACTATATGATATCTATGTTAACCTTGATTGTTAGGATGAGCAGGGTCCCTTTGTTAATGTTAGTTATATAGGGATCAGGATATTAAAAATTATGTGGCTAAAACAAGCCACAGTGATCTGGGATGAAAGTCAATGCAGCATAACCTACATTAACCTCATTTATATAAAATTTTGTACTAGAATTGGTATGCTGCCATAACCTACATGTGTGACCTAAAATATGAGACACTGGCAACATGGACAGTTGGTGACCAGAGAGAAATTTATCAGAGACTGGAAAAAATGGTTACCATTTTAGAGAATGACAAAATATTTAGTGAGATTTGAACTTGCAGTTACTTGAAAAAATGAACTTCTAGCTAAAATTAGAGCTCAGAAAACAGTGATAATTTGGTATGCTGAATGAAGTTGGATGTCTTTGTAATAACACAAAATTATGAATTCAGAAAATCGCTGACCAATCTGTAATCAGAAAGCAAAGGAAAAGAACATATTGACAAATTTAGGGACACATAGGTTTGAAGGGTGATGAGTAGTGAGGACTTTACGATGTGTATTACAACATTAATGATAAAACTTGGAGAAATTCTAGGAAGGGCAAATTAATGAAAATTCTACTTTATAACCAAATAATATAGTTCTTTATTTAGATACTAATATTTGCAAAGAATCTTACATGAAGAAATCTACTGTACCCTGTGTAAATGATGAAATAAGGATTATAAATATACCTTCTAATTTGAAAAGTTTAAAATTTTAGGGGTCAATTAAAAATTAAAATGTATGCTTCATGTATCTATGTTTGCTATAGAAAGATTGAGTCAGCAGCTAAAGCAAGTAACTAGATCAATCATGAGTTTTTCAGTTAACAAGTTTAAGGAATTCTTAGTAGCATATATCATTTCCTGGAGTTACTTTTTAAACCTTGAAGATATTGCAATTTGTTTCATCAATATCTTATTGACCTTTTCTTCACTTATTTAATTATTTAACTATTATTTTCCTGCAATTTTACAATGCCAAATATGAGCACTGTCAATATATTATGAAATGTAAATTTTAAGTTAATCTGATCTTTTAAAATAGTAATAGAAATGAAGAAGTCTTTAAAGTAGATTGAAAAGGCTGGGATTTTGAATTTCCATTAAACATTGATATCTCTTTGAAGTAAGGTGATTGTTGCATGTGAGTGTGAATAAAATAAATAAGAAGCAAAAGCAGTTAGATTATAAAGCTAAAATGAAACTACTCTGTGTAATTATTAATCCTTCTTGAAAATAAAGCACAAAGAAAAACAAAGGGCTTGAAAAGTTCTAAATATCATCAGATAGAGTTTCCATATTGGAATTTCATTTTTAAGAAAAAATATTTATTTCCAATGCTTCTGATTGAAAATAAACACTGTGCTTTTACATACTGTGACTTTAGATAAAATGTTAGTTAAAAATTTACAAGGATGTTTAAAAAAATGTTAGGGGAAAAATCTGTTTATTTTTCTCTATGCTTTTACAAATTCTTGAGTGATTTTTCTTGACCTGAAGAGATTTCATTCAGACACAGAGAGGGTAACTTCTACTAAAAATGTTTAAGAGATTATTCAGTAACACATATTTGAGTCAACATGGGTATCCTCCAGTGAATTGACTAATGTGTGTCTTTGAGAAAAATGGTTTCCTTAATTACAACTAATTTTTGTAGTTTTGTACAGTTTAATAACCTCTCAAGAGGTTATAAGGCCAGGAATGAGGAATACTTTCTCCTGATGCAGATAAAAATCATGCCTGAGAAGATGTTATTTCCCACATATAACAACATACTGTGCACCATGTTGAGAATAGAGAGGGAGTGGATCTATGTAAACTTTGTGACCAAGTTAATAACATCAGAGAAACCACAATAAAAATAAATCCAATATCTTGATTTGCAGACCAAAGTTGGCAGACTTAATATAAATTGAGTCTCTATATTATACATTCTGAATTAAGCTGATGCTTCTGCATAGGTCTAAAAAGAGTAAGATTAAAAAAAAAAAAGGACTGCCTCAGACTTATTTTCAACCATTAAGAAGCTTGATATATAAACAATTTTAATAAACACATTCACATATTCAAAAGCAGTAAACTATTCTAAATAAATATTTATTGATCATATACTTCGTGTGTTACTTTAAAAAATAAAAGAAAGAACTGTTCCTACATCTGAATTATGCCCTTAGAAATCCTATTGACAATCTAATTTCCTCAAGTGGAAAATCATCATGGTCTTCAGCACCCCGAAGGGTACAGTCTTTCAAATCTAACCAATCAGATTAGACTGGCTCAGTTAGCAAAGATACTGGCTATAGCACTGAGTACAAGCCAAGGGATAAGCACCAGTCCAGTGTTAGAGTCTGATCGTGTAAATATAGAGTTTATAGGGCCAGAAACTATTTACATTTTTCTTTTTGCCAAGGTATGGCTCTGGTAGCAGAATTAACAAATCAGATTCATGAAAGTTTGAAATATCTAAAAGAATATTGACTTAATCATTTATAATCAGATATCTTTTTGATCAGACTGTTAATATCTTTAATCAAGGATTCTTCTGTCTGGTTATAAAGATTTCTGAAAAATCAAAATAGATTGAAAAAATGATCTCATGGGGCGCCTGGGTGGCTTAGTCGGTTAAGCGTCCGACTTTCACTTAGGTCATGATCTCGCGGTTCCTGGGTTCGAGCCCCGCGTCGGGCTCTGTGCTGACTGCCAGCTCAGAGCCTGGAGCCTGTTTCAGTCTGTGACTCCCTCTCTCTCTGACCCTCCCCTGCTCACGCTGTCTCTCTCTCTCCTAGAAATAAATAAAAACATTAAAAAACAAAAAAAGAAAAAAGAAAAAATGGTCTCATGAGGTGAAAGAATTAGGGAATAGAAAGGGTTTCGGTTTAAGTAATACATTATAAAGACTATGGACATGAAAGTTTAAGTGGCCATAGTCTGAAAGAGTATAATAAAATGGGAAATAAAATAATAAAATATTTCAAATGTAATGTGGCATGGAACGAAAGAAAACAGAATAAATAAAGCCATATGCTAAATTTTTGGCTTTTTTTCCTTCTACATTCTATAAATAATATTTTATTTTATTTTATAATAAATATTTTATAAATAAATAAATAAAAATATATAAATATTTTTATATAATTTATATAAAATATAAATATAAATAAATAAAAATATTTTATAAATAAATATTTTATTTATTTTATAATAAATAAAGTCTATAAAAATATAATTTTAGTATCAACAAAAAGTCACTTTAGTAGTGTTCAAATACCAAAATGTAGTTTAGAGGTGATATACCATATCACCTTCCAATGAAGTATTACTGAAAATGTACTCTACTTTTTCTTTTAAGATACTTGGAATGCATATTTATTTTAAAAACATTTAGTTCTTTACAAATAGCACTGCAAATATTCAATGTCATCTGTTACTTAAGTCATGCTTTCGGAAGGTTACTGTTTCTGAAAATATTTCTAGTCATGTAGATTGATTTATTTTACCCAGTTATGTACTAACTATATTTATATATGTCAGTAATATTAGTAAATTAGACTCTGTTTAGGGAGAAATAATTATTATACTTTATGTCAGAAATCACTTTCCGATGGCAGGAGAAAGGATCCAACTATAAGCATACCACTTTCTTGGCCATCTACTTCAAATTTCTCATTTTCAGATACAGAAACTGACACAGAATTGCTTAAGAAAAAGAGAACAGATTCGACATTGTTGGGATGCCAGCCTGCTTAGGTCCTCAGATATTAAGTCCAGCCTTTATGCCATTAATTAGCGTAAAATTATTGGAAAGGCTTTTACACTTGGTGCTGCAACACCAAGTTCATCATCTGGAGCACCAACTAGACCCTGTACTCTCTTTAAAATAAACATTACTTACTGCCTCACAGCTTTCCACGTTCTCCTCAGAGCCTAGCGTGATCTATTTAGACTATTCCTACACAGCCCTTTGCTCAATGTGTTACATTTCTATTGTGCTCTTTTCCTTATTTCCCTTGCCTTTATTAGGCTGCTTGTGCCCTCATTCTCTTTCCTTATACAATTTCCTCTCAGCCTCCCTTTTTTTCCTCTTGCCATTATCCACACATATTTTTTAAAGTCTTTGTTCAAGAATTTTATTGTAAGGATTCATGTAAATTGGGATTTGTTGATCACTAACAAGGCAAAACTTAAAGTATTGTATCTTTCACTGAAGTCCTTTTGCAAGAAAACATACTATTTTTTCTTTAGATGTGATGTGAAATGTAACATGTTAAAACTCTTCAAATCTTATAATACAGCTGATATTCTGCTACTCTTGACAAAGCACTATAGCCAAAGAAAGCATTCTTTGGAAATTATGTATTGATTTTATTGGATATCTTGAAAGGGGAGATAGGCGAAAATAAGTTAGATTCTGTAGGTATTTCTCTCCCAGTGTTGCCTCAATTTGTCGTCATCACAACTTATGTCAAAGCATAATTCTCAATTTAAGGGATTCCCATATCTTCATATTAATTTAGTAAGCTCAAGACTTAACATGAGGAGCCCCCATTAATGTTACTGATGGCTTAATAAGCAAAACTTACTTTCATTTATGCATGTATTTATCCCTATATGAATCGTATTGAAAGTTGCTGTTTATCCAGTAAATCAGAAGTCTTTCAGTCCCAGGTGAACTTACCTTGTGAATTGTTATTTTCTTTTCATTCTGTTAATACACCTTTGTGTATTGATCACTTAATTTCCACTCTTTGATTCCTTGATCCCAAAATGACTCTTTGTTCCTATAGTGATTTAGATTGTGCCATAATTGTTTCAATAGCTCAAAAGAACTCTCAATTCTATGTTGCTATTATTTCTTTCCTTTATTGTTGTTTGCTAGCCAGGCACTGATTGACTAGAACAAGATTTTTTTTTCCCAGGGAAGTTTGCATATTTTAACAGCAGTTGAACAGCTGTCTTCGGAAGTAATGTTTCTATATTTCACAGCTTGCTGCCGCACTATTAATACCATTTTACTTCTCTAATGGAGGTAATTCTTAAACACCACAAATCCTAATTATTTGAACAGCAGTGGGCCTTAATTCATAACCGCTTCTTCTGAAAACAAAAGTACTTTATAACTTGGAATAGGATGTGTGTGAGGGGCCCCCCCTTTTATCTGATGATGAACATCATTTCCGGAAATACTGCTCCCTCAGAGGTGATAATTATCCCCGTGAGCAGCCTGGGAGAATCCCCACTGCTACAGAGCGGTGCAGTTAGCTGACTCCAACTGTCTAGAGTCTCTCCCCTACTCCCCCTACGTTCGAAAGTTCCCAAATGATCTAATCATCGCTTTATTTTGGGAGAGGAGATTAAGAGTGTGTGAATCATGCTTATCCTTGATAAAGGATGATAAACAGAAATTTAAAGTTTCTGTTTTAAATGGAATTATCTTACTGGCTTATACACTTTCATTTTCCCCTAGCTATTGTAGCTCTGAAATCGATGTGATCCTATTGATCTAATTACCAAAATGGCTATACTGTCATGAGCTCTAAAAAGGCTGCAAATAAGAAAAAATATACTATAAGAATGTGATGTTTAATATCTCTTTTTACCAGTATGTATTTTTTTCTATGTACATGTTATTTCAACAGCTTAGTATTCTCACACTTGGTACACATCTCTAATTAGCACTTACTGCAGTGTGTGTGTGTGTGTGTGTGTGTGTGATAAATTGGATCAATAAAGTATGAAGGCCTTAAAGAAAAAGCCATTTCATTATAAACTGTGGATATTTTACATAATAACAATACTTGTAGAATTATCATAGATCCCACCCTAATATAGATAGATACTACACATTCATATTGAATGAATAAATGGCACATAAAATACATGACTAGAGTATTACCAATCATGATAAGGTTAATACTATCTATCTATCTACTTATCTATATCTTATATATTCATTTTATATGTATGACTACATATACATAAATAGTATATAAACATTTGCATACACCCCAGAGATTTTGATAAATTAGAAAAATCTAACAAAATGCAAATTTCCTTGATCATAGCTTACTTTACTATATCTTCTGAAGTAAATTGAAAAAGATAAAACAGACCTGAAAGACACACAGTGATCTCCAAATATTATACACTTAATAAACAAATACTGAATGAAAGGATTGGGTTGGAGGATTAATATGTTAAGGGCTCTCAAAGATAACAAGATATATGACAAAGACTTGTCATCTCAGATTCAAAATGTGCTCTTTCAATTTTGGGGTCTGCTATGAATAACTGTGTGATAACGGGAAATTTACTTAACTTCTCTTGTCTTTATTTCCCTATTTTTATGTTGAAGAATATGCTCTAAATTACCAACTGTGGTCTAAGTAGTCAGAGCTCTATAAATGCACATAATGCAAGCTGCACAGTCAGTACTACAGAAGCAGTCCTGAGCTCTGATTGCCCCTCTCTTGTTCAGTGCCAAACTGATAAAAACTTCTATTTCTGGATCCTTGAGAAGTCCTTGTTCTCTTTGTTCCTCAAAACCAGTAACATCACAGCTGCAATGCAGCTGCTAATAATTAGCTCCTTGATTCATTATAAGCTTGGTTTAATAGGAGAATTTATAGATGGAGAAAAGAAGGTGTTCCACAAGTAGTTAATGATTTGTTGAAGCTCACACTGTTCCCATTATGGGTAATAACATGTCCCTTTAAGAGAGGTGTGAACTCACCTCTAGATAGTCATTATTTGCTAGAAAAGTACAATTGGGTTAAGTTTTGAAATTCCTTATGTAATTTGCATCCTTTATTCATTTATTCATGTTTATCTTCTTTGAGATCTGGCATGCATCTGACTGTCTTTATACAATTTCTCAGTCCTTATGACCGCAAAAAATATCCAGTGCAGATTTCCAGGATATACAACATCTTAATTTATTGTGCTTCTTTCCAAGAATACTTTATCCACTGTTATTGTATCTGATTATTTGGCCATTTCACTATAATCCTTGAGTGTGTCCTTCAGTTGTTTTAGAAAATACCCCCTACAGGGGCGCCTGGGTGGCTTAGTCAGTTAAGCGTCCCATGTGACTCAGGTCATGATCTCATGGTTCCTGGGTTTAAGCCCCGCATCAGGCTCTGTGCTGACAGCTGGCTCAGAGCCTAGAGCCTGCTTCAGATTCTGTGTCTCTCTCTCTCTCTGACCCTCCCCTGCTCATGCTGTCTCTCTCTAACTCTCTCTCTGTCTCTGTCTCTCAGAACAAAATAAAACATTTAAAAAATTAAGAAAATACCCCCTACATATGATTTTTAGGATAATTTATCATTATTGAATTTCATTTAGTATGTTTTATTTAATATGTCAGCTATTATCGTGCATAAGGATAATTATGCAAATAGAATGCAATGTCTCAAAATTAATCTAGGTTCTGCAGTGAAGAATAAGAACCATAATATATATATAATGTATAATATGTTATATATAGTTCTGAAGACTCATCATTACAGGACAATAAAAGATAATAATATAAACCAAGGTAAGAATATTAATAGATAAATTTGTAACCAGAGAGATTTTTCTAGTCAAACAAATTTAGACTTGATTGAAGTAACATCTCTCTGAGTTTAAACTTTCAAACTAAAAGGCAGGAAATTTCCCATTCTTTAAAATGTATTTTTGAGAGGCATAGAGTGAAAGAGAGCAAGCAGGGGAGGGTCAGAGAGAGAAGGACACGCAGAATCTGAAGAAGGCTCCAGGCTTTAAGCAAGCTTTCAGCACAGAGCCTGATGTGGGGCACAAAGCCACTAACTCTGATATCATGACCTGACCGAAGTTGGACACTCAACCAACTGAGTCACCCAGGTGCCCCTGAAATTTCCCAGTTTTACACATGCACACACACACACACACACATACATGTACCCCTCACCCCCGCCACACACACACCAAATTTGCAAAATCTTTTGCAAAATCAAAATAACTAAAACTTAGTTTGAACACAGTTCAGGTACAATTATATCTGAAGTATAATACCCTTTTCCTTTCCAAAAATGAAATAAAGATGTTTCTGCTTGGGTCAAAGTGTTTCTTGGATGGTTTTATTTATCATACAGGAGAGTGTTATAAACTAGATGTTATTTATTTTATTTAATTCATATGATCTTAGCTGAAATCTGCATGGAATTTGTGATGTTTTACTCTCTCTCTTAAAAAAAGAAAATAAGTCCTCAGATTGTAAAACAATTACATATGCGGCTAGTTTTCCTTTCTTCATTTTAACCAGTTTCACCCTGTTGACAGTGATAATTTTATAAATGACACATTAAATTATTTCTGTCTCAACAAATATATATTTTCAAAAGCCCTATTTGATGGTGCAATTTTAATAAAATATTGCAATAAAAAATTGTAGGGTTCTAACTTTTTGACCTAGGCATAATTGGAACAGATTCATGATTTCATTAACTTTGCCCATTCTCCTTTTTTTTTTTTTTGTTATGTGACTATTTAAAGGTCAATTTAAGTTTCCAACATTTCAGTAGCTTTTCTGAGTAGGCACTTGATATTCTATTCTAAATTTAACAGGAAATAATAAAAACGTGAAATTTGCTAATTAAGTGCTATACACTTAACAGTCAAATAAAAAATATATAGAAAACACAGAAAAGGCTGAAAATGTAATAGCATTGGCTTTTAAACATTTTATTTACTTTTTAGATAGCACAAATAAGGGCAGGAGCAGAGGCAGAAAGAGAATCTTTTTATCTTTAAAAAATTTTTAAAAATATAATCTATTGTCAAATTGGCTAATCTACAGTGTGTAAAGTATGTTCTTGTTTTTTGGGGTAGATTTCTATGGTTCGTTGCTTACACACAATACACAGTGCTCACCCCAACATTCTCTAATGCCCATCACCCATTTTTCCATCCCCCCCCCACCAACCCTCAGATTGTTCTCTGTATTTAAGAGTCTCTTAATGGTTTTCCTCCCTCCCTCTCTGTTTGTGACTATTTTTCCCCTTCCTTTCCCCCATGGTCTTCTGTTAGGTTTCTCAAGATCCGTATATAAGTGGAAACCTACGGTATGTTTCTTTATCTGACTGACTTATTTCACTCAGCATAATACCTTCCAGTTCCATCCATGTTGCTGCAAATAGAGTGATCTCATTCTTTCTCTTTGCCAAGTAGTATTCCATTGTATATATAAACCACATCTTCTTTATCCATTCATTAGTTGATGGACATTTAGGTTCTTTCCATAATTTGGCTATTGTTGAAAGGGCTGCTATAAACATTGGGATACATGTGCCCCTATGCATCAGAACTCCTGTATCCTTTGATAATTCCTAGTAGTGCTATTGCTGGGTCATAGGGTAATTCTCTTTTTAATTTTATGAGGAACCTCCACACTATTTTCCAGAGTGACTGAGCCAGTTTTCATTTCCACCAACAGTGCAAGAGGGTTCTCATTGGGAGAGAGAGAATCTGAAGCAGGCTCCATGCTCAGTGCAGAGCCCCACACAGGGCTCAACCCCACAATTCTGGTATCATGACCTGAGCTGAAATCACAAGTCTGTTGTACAACCAACTGAACCACCCAGGTGTTCTGCATTGGCTTTTGTAGGTACACTGATGTACCTTGTTATTACTTATCTAGTCAAAATCAGAACAATTCTAAAGCAATGGAATTTCACTAATGTACAGAAGCCAAAGATAATTTCAAGTTGCAAGAAAACCAGAGTATACCTGCGCCTCAAGAAGAACTGAGACAAGAGTTCAGAGTCACTAGAGTTCTCCCTCCATTTGTCACAGTTGGTATTCTCTTCACAGGGTCCTCCATCTGTTTCATTAAAGTCAGGTTGTCTCCACAAGAGGGAAGTGTGACTGTAAATAGCTCTACATTGCTCTTGCCTCTGAAGACAGATTTATTTATCATTCCAACATTTAAGAAGTTGTTGGGAGCCATTTCTGAATTCATAAATTGAGAAAATCTCCTTGTGAAGTTAAGGTAAGTTGCACGGACTCTTACCATCAGATGGAGAGCGATATCCAGCCCCACTCAATTGTTTCTGCTTGAGCACTAACCCTCAAGGCATCTTGTTGATTGGTATTTGAAATGACTTATTCTGGCCTTGATATGCTAATTGCACCCTGTGAAGGAACCTATTGTAGGAACTTCTTCTTTTGTGATTATGGGAGCAAACATTTGTGTTTCCTGAAAAACAAGTTTTTCTTAATACTTTCCTTTAAGCAAACAGGCTATTGACCCCCCCCCCAACAAAGAACTATCTTTGCCTTTGCTATGCTAAAAACATTATCTTTTATTTGAATGCTAAAGATATCTTCCTTCCCCTTATGATAAGCATCTAAATTACCTACCTCAGTCACTAGTAATAAAGTTATGCATGAGTCTTCTACAAATCTATGTTCTGGGAAATTCTTACATATCAAAGAAATTTGTCATCAGAAATCATTGTCTAAGGTAAATGCCACTTCTGTGCCATCCCCCAAACACTTAATTATAACATTTTTTAATGTTTTATTTATTTCTAAGAGAGAGAGAGAGAGAACAGGGGAGGTTCCGAAAGAGAGGGAGATACAGAATCTGAAGACAAGCTCAAGGCTCTGAGCTAGCTGTCAGCACAGAGCCTGATGTGGGGCTTGAACCCACGAACTGAGCTGAAGTCGGACGCTTAACCAACTGAGCCACCCAAGCGCCCAAACACATAATTATAAAATAAAGTTGAACCCCAGTCAGAGCAGAGATGCCTGCCAGATGATCAGAAAGATTCTCGTGGGCTCCCTGACTCTCTTTCTTGCTGACACTGTCCATCCTTCAGGGACCCCTGAGCCGNTGAGCTGAAGTCGGACGCTTAACCAACTGAGCCACCCAAGCGCCCAAACACATAATTATAAAATAAAGTTGAACCCCAGTCAGAGCAGAGATGCCTGCCAGATCATCAGAAAGATTCTCGTGGCTCCCTGACTCTCTTTCTTGCTGACACTGTTCATCCTTCAGGGACCCCTGAGCCAGCTGGAGCGGGCCTCTGGCAAGAAGTAAAATTGTGGTGAGGACACTGATTGTCTCCAAAGTGTACTTCTAGACTTCCATAGGACAAGGATAGACAAATATGGTTTCCCTTGCTTGGATTAGAAGTCTACTCATCTACTCATTGATAAAAGAATTGTGGCTGATGGTAGTTTTTACAACAATGTGATTGGAGCAGGACAAGGATCATCAGACTGAATAACACATGTATGACACCCAGATTGTTGCATTGAAATATTTAAGATCACTCAATCAATTTCTCTCAAAATGAAGTAAGTTAAAAGCAAAAGAAAAAAAAAACAAGACAAAACAAAAAAAATTAGAAACAGATAAGAGTTCATATAGCAAAATAGCAATTCTCTGTGTGGCCGCTAAATGACTGAATGACCTTAGGCAAATCACATTTCCTCTCTCACTTCTGTCTTTTTGTGTGTAAAGTGGGAAATAATGCCATTATAAACCTATCAGTAGAAATAGTGAAGGTACATTAAATAACACACCTCAGTGATTCAAACCCACAAAGCTTAGATCTCACATATTAAGGGGCAATCAGGGATTGTCATGAAGTGTGCTCTGCTTAATTTAGTTACTTACAGACTCAAATTGATACATTTATGTCTAATGCTTGTCACTATGCCAAAGGAAAGGGAAATCTGAAAAGTCTTGATCTAGCAATTAAACGCTGTCTTCAGGTTTTGACGCCTGACATTTTTCTGCTCACAACCTATTAGAATTTGTCACTTGGTTTCAATGACAACTGGGCCTGGAAGTATAATGTCACCTATTAACAGATTTGGGACTATTGATTTGTCAACAGAATCATTTTTTTGCAACACTCCACTTTCTGGTCACCAAATACTTTGTTCTTCTTTCACTTAATACAAAAAAGGCACTTGCCAGCTTTCAAGAGAGCCTTCATTGAAGTGCCATCTGCTTTTGCCATCCAGTTTTACATTCAAGATCTGCATATTGATTGTTGATCTATATCAGGATATGATTAATATCAGATACTTTATCAAAAACCCCTATGTTGGGGATGCCTGGTGGCTTAGTCAGTTAAGCATCCAACTCTTGATTCTGGCGCAAGTCATGATCTCACGGTCATGATTTCGAGCCCACTGTCAGGCTCTGTATTGACAGTGTAGTGTGTTTGGGATTCTCTCTCTCTCCCTCTCCCTCCCCCATTCTCTCTCTATCTCTCAAAATAAATAAACTTTAAAAAAAAAACACCTATGTGGTTCTTCTTGATAGAGATATTTATGAACTGAATAGACTAATTATACAGTATACTAATTTGCTGGATAATTTCAGCAAACACCTGCATTCAGAAAAAGGAAAAATTGCATGTTTGTATGTCAATTTTGAAATCTACCCACACAGTTACTAAGAGGGGATATTCAGTCGATTGTCCCTTATGCTTCTTTGTTCCATTCTCCTGAATAATTCTCTCTTCTCATTTTTTTCTAGTAAGTTTCAGATGAGAGGGGAAATAGAAAATGTACCTTCCTTGGGAAACCCGAAGCTTTATACCAACCTACTTCTTACCCTTAGAAGATTGGAGATCTTGAACAGTCAGAATTCTGGTATTTCTGGCATAGTCTGGTCTTGAACAGTCACAGATATTTCTTTTAGTTTAAGTAATGATTTTATTGATAATGCAAGTCTTTTTAAAACATAGAAGGCTTTCCATCAGTTCAAATTAGTCAGCAACATGTGCCAAGAGCCTTACCCATGTTTCATTTCTATACATATTTCTTAGATTTGTGACAAATATTTGCTTTGTTGAATCTATGTGCTCTCCATTTTTAATAGCTAGTATCATAACTATATCAAGTTTTTTTGGAGAAACATATTCTTGCTCTATTTTCCCTGAGTCATTATGTCCCAAAGAGAGAGTTTACTGGGAGTCAAACATGAATTGAGTCTTTGATCTGACACTCCTAAATCAAGTCAGAGCTTTTAAGCAGGAATGTGACAGCTGTGCCCTGACTTGATTCTTGCTACAGGAGTGAGTTTAATCAGACTTTATTGCTCAAAGGTCTTCTCAATTTCTTTTTTTTTTTCCTGGCTGCAGATGAGAAGCAATTACTTCATTCAAACTTGCAAGTCTCAAAATTTTTGGCCTCTTTTATTCTGTTTTTATTGTTTTATCCTTCTTTATTAGAAGACAATTCTTGTGGTAATTTGACAAATGCAGTCAACATTAACTAACATAATCAACCAACTTTTTGTTGAATTTCTTTTTCTGTACCTTTCTTGGTAGCAGAAAGTCAGCCATTCTCAATATACCCTTCACACTATTTAGGTCAGCTACAGGGACCACATGGTTCCACTTTGGTTCTGAATGTCACCAGGTCATGTCTACTGCTCACAATGGCAATGAGTAAAAGTTTACATTGGTGGCTTCTAGACAAACATGTGAATGCTTATACACGAACATAAGATAATAGCTAATAGAGGCCATAAATATGTCTAAAGAAAGCCTATTTTGCATAATTTATCCTTCTTTCTTTATCACTTTAATCCTCTTCTCTAGAGGGAGAGAATAGATGATTGATACAGAGATAGAGAGATAGATGATAGATACATAGATGATAGATAGATGGAGAGGGAGGGAGAGATCCATGGTATCCATGGTATAAAAATGCTAAGAGCTATGTTTTACACCTATTTAATATTTAATTTAAAAGCAATGACAATGCTAATAAAGATTTAATTATACTGGAGAAAATGAAGGCTGTAGCTTTATTTCAAGATATAATTTAGTTCCTCTTCTTGAATAAGAATAGACTAGAATATTTTGATAACGAAAATTTTCTTTGTCTAGTGGTCCAGGAAATTTCTTTTTATAGAATTTCTTCTTTGATGAACATTTCTTCTGGCATTCAGTTCTACTCTGAAGGTCAATTATGCCTCGTGTGTTATTCACAGCCACATGAGCTGCTGGTGGAAATCTAATCATGTTTTATACTCTGTCAAAGTCTGTGGATATTTTAAAGTAACTGCTCAATATTACAAAAGATAAAGGAAAATTTCAACCATCCTGCAATTTATGCAAGTCTTTTGTTTTTTCCATTGATGACATTGCCAAATAATATACTATTATTTAATCAAAATATTAGAAAATAATTAAAGGAAACATGATACAAATTTTAATCACCCTAAATTCCATGATAGCACCCTACTGATACAATTTTGGTGTATCTTAGCAACATGGTCTCTATTAGTACTATTATTGAAGAAACAGGATCAAACTTTAGCATTATTTTTTTAGTCAATTAGTAGTATACTATAAATACATTCTTCCATACCTCTTCCCAATTCACCCTTGATCCTCTATCTGCAGTGACCTCTGTTCTGATTTCTACCCCCATGGGAAATTTTCTGCACCAGTTGCCAATAAAATATCTTAGACTTCAAAATATCCTAGTACATTATTACTTCAGAGACAATAATTCATTTCTATAGCTAAAAGTATATCTTTGTCTTTCTCTAGTAAAATTAAAATCTTACTAGCATTCAATTTGGGGTACTTGGTGAGCATTCTTTTTGGGTTGGTAGATCTCAAATGAATAACTTGACATAAACATGTCTTTGTATTTACTTTGATATTTCTGAAACTGACTACAAAGTAACAAACATTACAGTCATGTTTTTAGAACAAAGAGTCACAAATAATTTTACCCTATAATAAAATAATCAAACTGTTCTAAATAAAAATGTGATTCATGTAGAATATTGTATCACCAGCCATAATTATTTTATACCTAGAGATTAATATTTAACTGTAGTTCAATTAATTAATAAAAATCACATTTCCTTTGAAATTTCTATCAAATCATCCATTATTTTAACACATAACCTATCTAAAGTAAGATTTTTCATATACATTGACATGGAACAGAAGGTAATGTTTAGCGCATTCTCTTTCCAGCCAGCCATATTTCACAAGCAAAATTTAATGATTTTCTTTTCCTAAAGTTGGGTCTTAAAAAAAATGGATCAGATTTCAGGAGACTTATGTCACTCTCTTATAGTGAAGAAACTTTATGACTTTAAGTTAGTAATTCCACTCTCTCTGAATATTAACATTATCACCATATATGTAAAAATGGCAGATGGATCATGGTTTTTTGTTTTTTTTGTTTTTTTTTTCTTTGTTTTTTAATGTCTATTCCAACTCTACAAGCATTGCATAATGTCTGTGATTTACTGGAATAGGTATATAGCAATTTCTTTTTCAAGAAAATCCTTTGAGGACAAACTATAGTTTTAATTTGTCAAAAGATTTTACCAGAATCGATATAGATAGGTAGATAGATCTCAGTCTTTGCTTGTGTACTCATTCGGTGAGGATTGGTTATTGATCTAATGATCTATTCCTTGGTCTAATGGACTACTAAAATAACTTTTTGATAATTAATTTCTTATGCTTTGAGAAAACATTTCAGAGTGATAGGTAATCATAAGACTAATCTAGATATTACGTATAACATAGACATTTTGAAGGATATTAGTACAAATTAATGTCCATTTTCAGATGATAATGTACATTTAATTAACCACTTTTCCCATATAATTCAGTGTCAAAAATTTACTATTTTAAGGTTTTCTATTTTTAATTGCTGCATTCTGTTTAAAAAAGTACAGAGAATACATAAGATAATTTTTGTCTCATTAAATTCACATAAAATTAATAAACTCTATCAAAAGGGAAACTACTGTCTTATGTCTCTTTAAATGCCTATAGTCTGGTCTCCCTCAAGAAAGCAAAATACAAGCATACTGAGATAAGAACAATCACATACTTAGGTGTTAGGGCATATCCTATGTGTTGGATCTGAGATAAGATAATTTAAGGAGAAATCAAAATCAAAATCAATTTATTTAAAGGTTTTGTTTGGGTCAAAAAAAATCCATATAAGAAGCAGCTGAAGGCTACAGTATAACTATGCTCCTAAATATCAAGAACAACAGACAATTAGAAAGAGGCATCCATAGAAATTCTCTGAACATAAACTTCTATGGTGTTGGTCTTGTGGCATCCCACATGCCAACAAATGAGGAATTTATTTTTACTAAAAATTTTGTTAGTGTTTATTTTTTAGAGAGAGAGAGCGAAAGCGCGTGCACATGTGTATGTGCGGGAGGGGCAGAGATACACACACACACACACACACACACACACACACAATCTGAAGCAGACCCCCAGCTTCTCAGCACAGAGCCCAACGTGGAGCTTTAACTCATGAACCGTGAGATCATGACCCGAACCAAAGTCGAATGGTTAACTGACTTACCTCCCAGGTGCCCCACAAATGAGGAATTTAAAAGCAGTAAACTGGGCTCTTGATTTATCACTGACTGTTGGGCACTTATAATTAATTTTCCTCCCATAAGTAGGGAAATCTACAGTGAGATTGGCTAACACCAGTTTCTTAACCTATATTACCTCACTATAAAACCCAATTCTGGGAATTCAATAGTTTCCTATTCAAAACATAGAGTGGTTTCTGTGTGACTGAAATAGACATCAAATTGCAGATGATAGAGGCAGAACTGAAAACCCAAATGGAAGCTCAGTCTCCAGCCTCAGTACAACCAATGGGGAAATCAGGCAATTAAAATGGAGTGTCAACTTTAGGTCCAATGATCTCCTTATTGGACCACATTGCTATATAAAAAATCAACAGGTTTTTACATAGAATTTCTTAGAAAGAGGACTACATCTATGCAAATTTAATTTTTGAGGATCTTGCATAATCATTATTTTGAGGTGGGATATTATGACATTTAAGACAGTTCCTACCTAGCAACTGTTTGACTTAAAATGGTTCATCTTTGTGATGGTGTGAAAGTGACATAGATTCAATAGAAGCCATATGTTGAATTTTGAATTTTGATCTTTTCCTGGAAGAGCAACTTGCTGTACGCAGTATGCTTCTTCTCTATGCTGCTGGGCAGGACACTGAGCTGCCCTTCCTAGCCAGCCTGGAGATCACAAGGGTGAAAAGCTGTTACACTAACAACCATTCTGTAGCCATATAACCATTCTGTTTTTCGGTTTTGTTTTTAAATATTTATTTATTTTTGAGACAGAGAGAGACAGAAAGCAAACAGGGGAGGGATACAGAGAGAGGGAGACACAGAATCCGAAGCAGGCTCCAGGCTCTGAGCTGTCAGCATAGAGCCCAAAGTGGGGCTCAAACCACGAACCCGTGAGACCATGACCTAAGCTGAAGTCCGACGCTTAACTGACTGAGCCACCCAGGCACCCCTAACCATTTTGTTTTTGACTTTCAGTACAGCATTCAATAAATTGCATGAGCTAATGAACAATTTTATTATAAAATAGGCTTTGGGGCGCCTGCGTGGCTCAGTCAGTTAAGCGTCCGACTTCGGCTCAGGTCATGATCTCATGGTTGGTGGGTTCAAGCCCCATGTCGGGCTCTGTGCTGACAGCTGGGAGCCTGGAGCTTGTTTCAGATTCTGTGTCTGCCTCTCCCCTACTCACACATTGTCTCTCTCTGTCTCACTCCCAAAAATAAATAAAGATTTTAAAAAATATTATAAAATAGACTTTGTGTTAGATGATTCTTCCCAAATGTAGGTTAATGTAAGTGTGTTGAGTATGTTTGACACAGGCTCAGCTAAGCTATGATACTAGGTAGGTTAGGTATATTAAATGTGTTTTCAACTTATAATATTTTCAACTTATGATGGGTTTATCAGAACATAGCTGCATTACAATTCAAGGAAAATCTGTAGTTCAAAATTTAAAGTAATACTGCCCAATTCTCCATAGTAAAGATTGATCGAATTGACTATCTTTTACTGTAATATCAGTTTTCATAAATCAGTATTTCTTCTGCATTTAGATATTTCTTTTTGATATTTTCACAGATGTCATTTATCACTCATAACTATGTTGGTCAACCAGAGTGTCTTTAGGAGAGTAGCAGACAGTTGAAAGTGAGAGACAGCAGCTTCAAGCATAGATGCCTTTTGTTAATCTACATTGTGCACTTTGGCCTTGATGGTGGTACATCTCTGCCTTCTCTATTACCATCATCCCTTTGCCCTGTGAGAGCCTCACCAGGTCCTCACGATTCTTGCTCCTCTCTTATCATTTCTTTGTATTCTTATTTCTTTTTCTCGATTTAAAAATGCTAGAGCACAGATCCATTTAGAAAAGAATATTTTTTAATGTGGCCAAAAAAAGTTTTTAGTAGATAGAAGGTTGATGAGTATTCACAACTCCAGAATTTTAACGTATTTGTTCAGTTACTAGTCACCTGATACTTACAGTTTACAGGATCATCTGCGTAAGGGTGGGAATCCAGAGTTGTTTGTGGAATATTATATGAATGAAGACAAAGTATATGGGCTATTTCCCCAAATATAGACTCCACATACATATCCTTGGTGATTAGTTGATTTTTACTATTGGCCTATTAAATGTTAGTAGGGAAAATATATTCATTGTAAAATATTTAAAAGATACAGCAGGAAATGAAGTAAAGAGTCTCTCTCCCACTTTTTTTTCCTATCTTGCTAGTTATGTCTCTCAGACACAATCATTCTGACAAGATTTTTGTCTGTTTTTTCAATCTGTGCAACTATAATCATATTCATGTATATTTGTTTTATATAAACGATATCATATTATATATACTGGTGTGAATTAATGTTTTTTATTTTACAACTTAACATTCACCTTACTTTTTGGAGTATGTTCTTTTAGGAAATCACTGTATTTTTATTCAAGTGGTTACTTTACGACTATGTTTTCACATAACATTCTTAATCATTTATTTCTCCAATATTAACTGATTCTTACTGTGATCAGTGAGGAAATTGATTTTTTTTCCTCTTCTCTACTTGTCCTCCCCAGGTGTTCATTGGTTTTATTATTTTGTTATTGATTAGCTTTATAACCTTACATTATTTATGCTCTCTTACCTAATTTGTTATTTTTAATTTATTTTATGTTTTTTTAATGTTTTATTTGTTTCTGACAGAGAGAGAGAGACAACATGAGCAGGGTAGGATCAGAGAGAGAGGGAGACAGAGAATCTGAAACAGGCTTCGAGATAGCAGTCAGCACAGAGCCTGACGTGGGGCTCGAACCCACAAACCGCAATATCATGACCTGAGCTGAAGTCAGATGCTTAACTGACTGAGCCACCCAGGCACCCCTAATTTGTTATTTTTAAATATTTTGATTCTGTCCACAAAAGAGAAAAGGCACTGTTATATCCACCTTTTCCCTATTATTTTCATTTCTGTATAGTATGCCATTTCCACACTGTCATACTTCCTAACACTACATTCTTGTCCATATTTATAATGCTCACACATGTTTTAGTTTAAGTCATACAAATAAATGGGCATGTGGCCCCATAATAGTTCTCTTGCCAAGTTTCTTCATTAATCTCTTAGTTAGTGGAAACTTGTCCTCTGGTATTTTCTTTGAGAAAGGCTCACATAAATCTTGAATTGATTTTTCATATTAAAAATGGCTTCCAGATTCAGAACTGATCTGAGAGTCATCTTGCCTGGATATAGAGCTTTGGAATCATGCTTCTTTTTTATTTAAAAAATTATATGTAGTATTCCAATGTTAGGAGGAGATATGGGAAGACAGACTGATGTTTTCCTCTTTAAGGGTTACTTGATATTTTTGTCTAGATAACCAATGGGAATTCTTTCTTGACCTTTAAGATTTATCATCTTTATTGAAATATCTATTTGACATATATTTTATTATTTTGTGTCAGTTTTTCATGGATCATTTTGTTCTCTTTAAATCTGTAGATTCAAGTTTCCCTTATATCTGTCAATTTTTCTCAAATTTTATCTACTATTTTCTTCCTTTTTGTATTGCCCATCTTGTTCAGGGAAATCAGTTACATATTTATTGTCTCTCTTGTCTTACACAGGTATTGTTTTTCCTTAATATTTTTCCATTATTTGGAATAATTTTAGATTTACACAAATGTTGCATGATGGCCAGTGTGGCCAGAGGTCGTTTCAATGCCATTTCAAATATGTTAATTAAATATTCCACATTAAATATAGGTGTAGTTACTAAAAGAAACTGTAAATGAAACTCAGCAAGGAAAATTATCGACCATTTTGGTGGAGATATAAATTGTAAATATGTAACAACCTGTTTATGAAGGGTTTGGAAAAAGTGAAAATAGCTAGTTCTCCATTTTGTCTTTATGGACTATGGGTGCTTAAAGCTGAGTGAAATTGTGTGCTGCAATTTTCAGGATTCTCTGTGTTTGTTTAGTGGAAACTGACATAATTATCACTTTGCCACTGTCATCTCAATCTGCTGCTTTGTGTCACTGCTCAAGAAATAACAACACTTTGTTGTTGTGGGGATTTTCTAATCAAAGATCCATTGTGGGAAGTTATGAAATACTGAGATGAAGCTAATGATGAAGATTTAAAGAATCATTGGATTTTCACCAAAGCCAATAGCAAAGGAGTAAACAAAGGAATTATAGAAATATCAAGATATATGTAGTAGGCTGAAAATGGCCCTCAAACAAATCATGTTCTACTCTTTGGAACGTGTAAATGCCACCTTATTTGAAAAAAAGGATCTTTGTATATATAATTAAATTCAGGATCTTAAAATGACAGATTATCCTGGATTATATGGATGGGCTCAAAATGTCATCACATAAATCCTTATAGCTAGGAGGCAGAGATTTGATACATAAATACATCTACACCGACATACACAAACACGCTTGTGCATTCACACACACACACACACACACACACACACAGAAGATATGATGTGAAGACAGAGGCAGAGATTAGGCTCATGTGGCTAATGGTGTCATTAACCATTTCTCCCATTAGCTAGGAGAAACAAGGAGTAGATTTTATCCTAGAGCTGGTCCAGCCTTGCCAATACCTTCACTTTGGCCCAGTGATTTGGATTTGGATTTCTGGCCTATAGAATTGTGAGAGAATAAGCTTTTCTGTTGTTATAAGTCACTGAATTTATGGTAATTTGTCACAATAGTCAAAGAAAAGTAATACAAAGTACCTTGTTTATTAAAATAGAATCTTAGCAGTTTTCATGAACATGCCAGAATTGGAAGGTGTAAGTAAAGTACAAGTTTCCCTTTTCTGTCTAAGATGATTGTATGTGTGTGTGCGTGCATGCACATTGTGTTTTAATCATTGGACATGTATAAGCCTTCCACTTATTTTGGAGATATATAAACTTGCTGCATGCAATCTCTACTGAATGTGTGTGTGTGTGTGTGTGTGTGTGTGTGTATACAAATAATTTTTATATAGACCTTGTGTTCCCGTGGAGAAAATGGTTTGGTGTTTTCATTAAGATATATCTTGTTGGCAGGAGAGTAAAGTGATCTGAGTTGAAAGCAACATACTAGTTGTGTCCACTTGGGAAACTGTCTTACCTACCCAGCCCATTCTCTTCAGGAGCAATGCGGGGATAGCACCATCTAACTCATGGCTTATTGTCAGGGTACACCAGATAGCACAATTAAAATGCATAACACAGTGTGGCGCAGTGTTTGAAACATAGTAGGCACTCAATAAATAATATGGAGTTATATTCCTTCTTCTCACAAGCAAACAATGTATTCCTTAGAGAATTACTCCGGCAGCAGACCAGAATTGTGAAGTAGATTGCTTCAGCTCCATTTTCCTTATAAATGGTTAAGTTTGGATATTTTGGAGGTGGAATCTAATTTATCATTACTGTGGAGATGTCATGTAATACTGTATAGAAAACTGGCTTTTGCGAGTACAAGGATGTTATAGTTTCCAATAAAATTACAAAATATTTACTGCATCCAGACCAGAGACTGTGTCTGATTTCAATAGCAGGTAAATAAAGACCTGTTCTCACAGCCTTAAATCACTATCATCTCTACACAGGCTTGTTATTCATCGCCAGACTAAAAGCCCAACACCGCCCAGTTCTATTGAATGTGAATTCTCTTCTTCCTGAATTTTACAATCTGAGGCAAATAGTAGTGGCTCAAAAGGAACAGTCATGGAATTATTAAAACTCAAGTAAATTTCATTTTAATGATGTATTTTAAAAGCTCTGAAGTTGAAGGATTAATCAAATTTCTAAAATTCAATTAATCATACCATAAATGTTTTTAAAGCAATCTTTCCCTAGGGGGTGAAATCAAATTAATCATAGGAAAGTTTGCTGACAAATGTTTGTTAAATGCATAATGTAAAGGCATGATGAGGATTCTATTTTCTGCTCTAAATGATATGACTGCCAACTTTAAGGTTGTAAAAAGAAATAGTGCCTCCAGTGAGCTCAGAACTAATTCTGCCTGGTTTGTATCCAGCCTCAGATCTAAGGCGCAGGCTATTTGTCACAGAGGAGCAGTTGTGGACCAAGTACAGAAGCCATCATTAAAAATTACAATTCCATGTATATATGGCATATAGACCAAATCAAAACCCAGTGACTGAGTGGATTAGAACAGTAAACAGGTGGCTATTTTGTAAATACAATCATCTAATACTGCTCCCAGAATTGTGGGAACACCATGATCAATTCCATCATTTTAGTAATTCCTATAAATGTGTCATTTACACTATATACCAGGATACTACAAATGGATCAAATATTTAAATGCAAACAAAAATGACACCAAAAAAGTACTAGAGGAAAGCTTTGCTAAATTACTGTATACCATCTTGTTTCTTGAACAGTACTGTTAATATATTAGGTTCTAACTCAGTTATCTCTCATTGCTGTCCATTTTTTAATAGAAAATTAAGAAAAGAAAGAACTCTGTAACTCGATGTCAGCCATTGTTTCGATTTTCTTATTGTGTCTCTAACTTATCCTATAAGAGGCACCAGGTTTGGTCACAAGAACCATACTCTGCAATGAGAAGACCTGGAATGATTTTGATGATGACAACATTTATTGGAAACTGTCAATCTGTAGCATGCAGAACTATATCAGAAATACTTAACACTTGTTATTGCTTTGAGTAAAACCATTTCACACCAAGCTTTAGAATATCAAGTGACTATAGGAATTGACCATTATCATAATGATGATATTAAGAATTAATAGTGGAAGGCCACCTTGTGATTACCCTCAACAGTTTACACAAAGAAAATGAAGTGCTCAGGGCCATAAACTCTTTGATCAATCCCAATCGGATGATCAGAGAGGTACTACTATGGTCTTAAAATAATCACTTGTATCTTAAAATGACTAAGCAGATAGCAATGGAAATTATATACCAAATTTAATTATGCTGAATACAAATTCATCATGCAAGTTGAATTCCCACTTCCCTATCACTTATGTAAAAATAAGGGAGTAGAATGAGGAGTGGGATTATGATTGTGGAATATGAAAATCTGCATGTCCTTGATAGAAATTGAAATCCTTGAATATGCAGCTTGCTTTTAGACTTTCTTCCCAACGGAAGTAGCACCTCTATTTGTAGGTGAAGAGACAAACTTCTCTTGCTTGCTAACGTTACTCAGGGCAGTTGTCTTAAAGAGGATGCCATTTCTCCCAAGACCCAAATTCACTACATCTTGTTTTTCAACATTTACAATCACAATCCTAGTTTAGCATTAGACAGCAAAACCAGACCCACATGAATAGTTTATACATAAAAGTATTGGTAAGGTTTGCTAATTTATAAACATATATAACTTATAAAATTTCTTTGGGAATAGACAGATCCAAGGAAGTTAAATCAAGAAAGCCTAAATATATCCATAGACTGAGGTAATAAATTGATATGGAGACACATTTTAACTTAATGTGTCAGCATAGGCAGATGTAGTGGCTCTACTATTTACTTGGTGGTTGACTGAAAGCTAGCCTTGACAATGTCAAATATTCATTGAGGCTGAGATGTGTTGCAGGTTGGGTTTTCTGGAAACAGAAGCTGAGATACAGTTTGAGATCCAAAATATTTCTTAAGTTTCAATCCCTGTGAAAAGAAGGAAGAAATTGATTGTATGGAAGAAAGAGCTCAAATACAAATACAAAAAAAAATACAATAGTGTCCTGACATATTCTCTGTTAAGTTAGTGGTGGGGAGCTTAGAAGAATTCCATCCCGAGCTTTCCTGCAGGAATCCAAAACAGTTGGAACTCTCTCTACTTAGCTGGAGAATGAGGGCTGCCTCAGGAAGGTTGTGGCCTTAGGAGAAGCTGCTCCTTGCAACCATGGTAGACTCTGAAGGAGCTGGGAGCAGCAGTCTGTCTTCTGACCTCCCTTTAAATGGCAGCAGTTCCTTGTTTGAAGGAAAAGGTCAGTGGCCCAGAAGGGGAATCAGGGTGTCACCATCTATCTGTTTACCACAAGATGTTGGAATGTCCCTGGCTTGAATCTACGGGAAGAAATTCAATGTCTTAGGGAGATGGGAAGCTTGAAATGGGTTCTTCAGGCATGATGTGAACATCACCCTATATTCCCCAAGAGCCTAAAAAGCTCTGGTCTCAACTGTTCAAATTGCAGCTCACTTAGAGCCTTTTCCTTGAAGTATTCTATGCAGAGGGTGTTCCCACTTTATCACTTTTTAAAATCCTGAGCTGAACTTGAGCCGGAGCAACATTCTGCATTGTCTCCCTGAATGTAACCAGAAGTATTCACCTTTGTCTAAACACAGCCTTTTAAACTACCATGCTCCAGTCCATGACGTTGTTTACTGAGATGCCATCCCTCTCTCTTGTTTGGAAAATGAGTTCATATTCATTTTCTAGGTTGTACTTTAAACATTATATGTCTTTAAAACTTCTTGGACTCCTGCTGACAAAATAGGCTGGTATATCCCAGCGCCTGCAAATACCACGACATTATATTACTACATTTTCTTTACACATTAATCTTCCACGTGACTTTAATATCCTTGAGAACCTGGGCTGAAACTTAAATATCTTCTTATATTCAGTTCTTGCCTTACACTGTATCTCCTCATTAAGATTTGCTGGGGAAAAAGTAGATTTTATGGCAAATCGGGAAGTGATGGTGCAGTTAAGTGAGATTAAGAAGCTGTAAAGAGGGGCGCCTGGGTGGCTCAGTGGGTTAAGCGCCTGACTTCAGCTGAGGTCATGATCTCACAGTTGGGTTCAAGCCCAGTGTAGGGCTCTGTGCTGACAGCTAGCTCAGAGCCTGGAGCCTGTTTCAAATTCTGTATCTCCCTCTCTCTCTGACCCTCCTCTGTTCATGCTGTTTTTCTTTTTCTCTCAGAAATAAACAAAACATTAAAAAATTATATAAAAAAAAGTTGTGAAGAGGAGGTTTGTGAAGAATATGGGAAAAGAATTACAGGCTGAATGTGAGACCATCTGTCTCTGAGATAGAGTCTGACATAGAGAGATAAATAAATTTGTGTTTGTGAGGTTATGAGTGAATGAATGAATGAATGAATGAATGAATGAATGTGAGATACTTCAGCGGAAGATATTTTTAGCCAGTTGAGGCCACAGATTAAATGAGATTGTTTAGCTAGGTAAACTTGTTTTTGTATGGGTGCCTTATCTTTGGATTGCAGAGTATGGATACTATAATGTAGCCTCTCCAAAAGTTTCAGAATCACCCATGAGTAAAGAGCCTCATAATTATTTCCTAATCAGTATTATTAAGGTACAACTGGTAGTCAATGAATTACCCATATATAAGACCTGTTAAAAGTGATCAGTTTGATGTATGTATGCACAACAGATATAAATACTACAGTTATGTGAATATACCCATCAACTGCATAAGCTTCCTCATGCTTCTATTAATCTTTCTCACAATTCTGCTGACTCTATTTTCTCCAATAAACCACTGATATATTTTCTATCTCTATATATTGGTATTTATTTTCTTGAGATTTATATATAATTAATTAACAGTATATGTTCTTTTTTTGTCTGGTTTATTTCACATAGCAAAATTATTTTGAAATTCACCTATCTTTTTGCATGTGCCAAGGGATCTTTTCTTTTATTTGTTAATAGTATTTCATTTTATGGGTACACACTGTCTATCCAGTCATAGACAGTGATTATCATTTGAATAATTTGCATATCATGGTATCATTTGGATAGCCATTATCTTTTTTTAATTTATTGATTTATTTTGAGAGAGACAGTGAGAGCATGAGGGGGGAGGGGCAGAGAGAGAAAGAGAGAGAGAATCCCAAACAGGCTCCATGTTGCCAGTGTAGAGCCTGATGAGGGGCTCAGACTCACGAAACTGAGATCATGACCTCAGCTGAAACCAGTAGACCTTTAATCAACTGAGCCATGTAGGTACACCTGGATAGCCATCATTTTGATATCCATTGGATGATCAGTGGGTAATTTGGTTATCTATTTTCTTGGCATACACATTTAGTCCATTGCCAGTTTGGGGCTGTCAAAAATAAGGGTGCAATTAACAATTGTGCGCCAGTTTTTAAATGGACATATATTTCCTTTCTCTTTTTGGAAAAATCTAGGAGTGGAATTGTTATACCAAATGATAGACTTTTGTTTATATTTTAAGAAGCCAATAAATATTTCCCAAAAGGTTATACAGTTTTACATTCATAGCAGCAGTTTATGAGAGTCCCAGGATGCATTTTTTTCCAAAACTCTTAGAATCACTGAATGAGGAAAAAGCTACCTGATATTATTTATTCAGTTTTATGGAAGTTTTCTTTCATGTGACCCTTTTCACATTCCTGTCCAAAGCCATTCATATTTTAATTTCTTTAAAAATCTTGAGCATGTTGTAACTCCTAGTTCACTTTTCTTAGTGTTTCCTTCTGTCTTCTTTTTTTTTTTTATGTTTATTTATTTTGAGAGAGACGAAAAGAGAGCATGAGCCGGGGAGGGGCAGAAACAGAGGGACACACAGAATCCGAAGCAGGCTCCAGGCTCTGAGCTGTCTGCACAGAGCCCGACGTGGGGCTAGAACTCACAAAGTATGAGATCATGACCTGGGCTGAAGTCGGCCACTTAACGAACAGAGCTACCCAAGCGCCCCCATTCTCTTTCTTCTAAGTTGGTGTGTATAGTGGTTCTTCTTAAATCTTCACTCTTTTCAAGGCATAAAAACCACTGAGCATGAGCTGAATTCTGTTACTGAATTCTGGCAGTCAATCAGGGAATAGTATTGTAATAGAATATTTGATTTCCAAACCTCTTATTACATATGAGGTTTTCCTTTGTTGTGACTCCTTAGAGTAGCTGCTTTGGACGTCTGACTGCTTCTCTTAAGACTTCTTGTGCAACCTTCTTCATATGATCTCATCATTTTTCTCCTTTACCTAGGTCAACAAAATTTCCATTGTGACAATCACAACCAATTACCAATAAATTTTAATTAATAGTACCTGATGATAACTACAAAAACAGGAATTTTTAGAACTTGATTTTTATCCCTCCTTCCATTTTTGCCAAAAATTTTTTTACCCTTTTTGCCAATAATCAGTATTGCCATAAACACTGATATTTTCTCTCTCAGCTTAGTACAATGTGATCTTTAATGAGAAAATATTCTACCATCTTATTCCTTCACCCCAGTAAATTAGCTATGATTGTGTCTCTTTTTTAACTTTCTGTGTTAGGAGTACACTTTTATTTTATAGCACCTTTAATATTATTGGACTTGTGTCTTCATAACTTTGTTTTCCATTATTATGATGAGTTTCATAATGGCAGTTGTCTTATTAGACTTTTTTATTTTCATAAGAGATACTCAGTTCACATGTAATCTTGTCAGACACTTCATGGGTGCTTTCTGCTTTGCTGATTCCAGAACTTATAAGAGCAAAGCATCTAACAAGCAATATTTTAAAATTTATAGATTGATAAATCAATAAAGTGACTTTTCAGAACCATTAAACAATATCTTCATTGATTCTGGACTAACAGGCATTCATCCTGAAATGATCTTTTTAAAATGATTCCTTGAGGGAAACTGAGCATGACAATATTTTCTTTTTATATGTATGAGCCAAAAATATTTATGATCACCAGTAATTCAAGACTATGGTAGTCATACTTTTGTGTTTTCATGTATTTATTTCACATCTGCATTTTATCTTGGAGAAGAATAATAAGTTGGAACATCAGAATTATATTCTAATTCATAATTATTGAGACATATTACATGCCTTCTCCTGGTTGATCCATACCAGCCTTATGAGGCAGATAGTGTTGTTTGGAAGAACTACCTACATGTACAACCATTCGGGCTACAATTCAGTCAACAGTTGCCAGAGAGACATATATCCATTACTCATGAAAATCATTAATAAAGCTATAAAAATAAGGTATGTCAGTGAACAATAAAAAAATGCTAAGTAATGGCCTGTAAGTTAAGTTCTTTTGTCTTTCCTCACAATCAACATCTTGGGAAACCCCAAAGTTATCTTAGAAAGGTAGAGCAGAGCTTTTAAACGAGTATAATATCAGAGCATTCAGAAATGAGGAAATTGACTTAAATGGCAGTGCTAATTCTCTTCTTAGCGATGGGTCATCTCCTTCAAAGAGAGGCAGTACATTGGCAAGGAACATAGAAATGGTATTCTTCTCTAATATACCTTCTTCCTCCTCCAACACACTCTACCAGGAGTAGATGTGTTTCCTTTAAAAATTCTTCTTTTGTGTTGTCTGTGCCCCCTAGAGAGTTAATTCTCATTGTTGCCTTCTACTAAGAATTAGATAATGGAAGTCCATTTAGGTTAACAGACCATAGTGAAGACATGCAGAGTGGGATGGGCTATGATACCTGTAATGAATGCCCCGGGTCCAAGGAAAGAGAGAGCTTTCTGGACCACAAAAATGTCAAACTTTATTTTCCATGTTAAGAAATTTTCAAAGGACTAACCTTAATCTATCCAGCTCTATATATTCCCAGTTCTGTAACTCAGAAGACTAGCCCTAAGAACTCTATCAATTGAACCCTCTTGCTTTTGACTGCTGGTCAGGTTTAATCACTAGGATACAACAGTAGCTAGTTTCAAGGGCAAAAAGGAAACAGAGGTGAAGAAATTTCCCCTACTCCCATACTATTCTAATTCTGCAATTGTAGAAAAGCTATACTCTTCCAGGAACACGATTTCTACCAACTAGACCCTTATCAATAACTCCAGCCCCCATTGGGCTGCAGTAACATTATCTTTTCTTTGCCTCGTTAGCGGGAATGTGGTAGTTGCCCTGCTGCTGTTAGCCCGTGTGTACCTCAACATCCCTTACTGATTCTCTTTTTAATCTCTTTAATCCTGTTTGCACCTCGGTAAAGAATCTCAACTTTAAAATCTTGGTTTCTCATTCTGACTACAAAACCTCAGTCTCCTGTTATTTGTTGCCAGTTTGACTTCTGCCAAATGCCTTTTCTCAGGAATAAGAGGAGTGGAAGGCTGTCTATGCAGAGTTGATGAATGCATAAGAATCTGTGTGAGAAGAATGTGAAGCAATTATCCCAGAGTCCCTACCTTCTAGAAAGCTTGTGGATCCCTTTGGACCACAACTTTTCTTATGCACTGTTACTTTAACTATTTCCACCCCCTTCTTTTCTCATTTTCATTCTTTCTTCTCCTAGCCTTTTATCCTTTACTATTGTTAAATAGTGTTCATTTCTTCATAACTCCATTGCCATTGTCTCCAGTGAGTGTATGATGAGTATACTATTCTCTGTTTAATAACAGATGGGTGGAAGTAGCATTCAGAGGACACATCTTCAAAAGTTGACTTGGTTAATTCCTGACTCTGTTACTTCCATAACTAGATTAAGCTTAAGGGTGTGCCTGGGAGGCTCAGTCAGGTAAGTGTCCTACCCTTGATCTTGGTTCAGGTCATGATCTCACAGTTCATGAGCTGGAGCCCCAAGTTGGTCTCTGTGCTGATAGCGTGGAGCCTGCTTGGGATCCTCAGTCTCCTTTTCTCTCTGCACCCCCCAACTCATGCTTTCTCTCTCTCTCTCTCAAAAATAAAATAAATAAAAATTTAGAATGTTGCTTAACCTCATGAGGCTGCTCTGTTTTCTATATGACAGCAGTCGTTAAAAAAAAATTCTGCTAGCATAACAGAGTTTCTTTGAGGACCAAATGAAGTAACATGAGTAAAAGTGCTTTGAAAACTCTTAAGGCAATACCTGAGCATAAGATAATATAATTTTACTGATTAATCAGGGGTCTAAAATGAACCCCTTTATCATCATTTGTGATATATTACCCTCACAAACCTTGGAAAACGGTACTAACTTTGGAACATACATGGAAAGTTATAATAACATTTTTTTTTTACAAATAGTTTATTGTCAATTGTGCATAATTATTTAAAATGAAAATACAGAAACATTTTCTCCTAGGAAGAGAGAAGAAATTATGAACAATTCCTTATATACTCTGATCCAACTAGAGGTACAATAAATGGAAAATAATAATCTAATGTGGATAGTAGCACTTAAATTCATCTCCCGCTAAATTATATTATATTTCATTTCATGTTTGGTCAGCTTCAGATGGATATCTGTATATTTTTATATCTTGTTTTCTTTTACATTTTAGACAATCAGTGATGGAGCAAAGCAGTTTTCAGTAACTTTTTATTTAAGTTCATTTATTTTTGAGAGAGAGATAGAGAGCGTGAGCGGAGTAGGGGAAAAGAGAGAGGGAGAGAGAATCCCAAGCAAGCACCACACTGTCAGCACAGACGCCGGTGTGGGGCTCAAACTCACAAACCATGAGTTTATAACCTGAGCTGAAACCAAGAGTCAGGCACTTAATGGAATGAGCTACTCAGGTGCTCCTCAGGAACTTTTAGAAAGAGAAAAATAAAGGTATTTTCTGATATTTTCTAGTTTTAATTTTAATAAAATATGTACTTTCCCTTTATTTCTTTAGAAGAGGTTGTTAGTCTACAGTGTATTTTTCTTTTTTTCCTTCAATCTCAGTGTGTGGACTATAGACAACAGGAAAATTATATTTACTGCTTTTTGTTGAATGCACAACTCTACCATGTGAAAATGTGTTCCCTTTACATACCTTCTTTTATATCTGTATCTATATCTAAATAGTTGACTAAAATATGACAAGAACTATATATATACATATATAGTATACATACATACATAGAGTATACTTATAGATATATACATACATATGTATATATATACATATGTATGTCATGCCAGACCTACAAAAACCCTTCCAAAGGTCTTCCAAAATTCTTATTCCGTATATAGCACTTTCACTGATAATCAGATTGCACATCAAAGTGACATTATAATTTCTATTTGCTTAGCCATTTTTATTTTATTTTANATGATGAAGCAACAGAAAGAGAAATCAAGAAACTGATCCCATTCACAATTGCACAAAAAACCATAGCCATTTTTATTTTAAACAAGAAATAATTCTTTCTTTCTTTTCTATGGTGGTATTAAATAGATTCCTGCATCATGCCCCAGTTACCTTATTTCCCTGTTTTAACGTTCAATGATAATCAAGTTGAAAACATCTTTACTGCAGTGTATTTAAGAAAGAAGAAAGGTAACCTTCAATAAGGATCCATTAAAATGCTCTAGCTCAGTATGTCGCAGAAGATCAATTTGAAAGTTGCCTTGTTTAAATAAGAGCATCAATTTAAAAATTCCACTAATGTTTTTTGGAATCATTAGTAGTATGGCCACAATTAGTGAAACATAGAGAGAGAAAGAGAAAGAGAGAGAAACATAGTCTCTAGACAGTTAAAAGAATTTCAGACAGGCATTAGCAAAGCATAAAGATGCCACTTCACTGTACTTTTAGTGATATCTTTTTCCTATCAAAAGCATAGTTTCCCACCTCATAACAGAGCAAGTATTCTATTTAGTATTCATTATCTGAAAGAAATTGTGATAATTAACTATATCCACTGAGATGGTTGCTAATGATACGTGCAGAGACCAGGCTGCTAATGTTGAAATATATCGAACTAAAGACAGATATTTCCAAGGTCCAATTGTGAGCATTTTTCTTCCTTAGAAAAATGTTGATAAGACCTATGATATAATAGGAATTACTAATTACTTGATGGAGGATTATATCTCAGTGATGATTCATTGTTTAAAATATGGCATTTTGTTCCTTACAATTTTAATTCTATTTCTGAGAACTGCCACTCTATTTCTGAGCTTTTTATCTATAATGATATAGCTATCAAGTGTCAAAAATATACAATAAGGATAGTGTATCATAATTATTTTACTTAAACTTTCTGAACAAAATGTTATTGAGATCTACAAGGTTATATCCATTAGTTTGTGGCTAATGAATTAAAAAATAAAATTCAAAGTATATTTGAATGTTCCATGAAAAGAACTTGAGATAATGCTGAAATCAAGTACTAAAAATAGTAATTCCCAAGGAGGGAAAAACACTGTGTGAAATAGAACAGTTATCCAGAAATATTCCCATTCTTTGACAATCATCAAAAAACATATATAATGCTTTAAAAAAAAAACAATTTTTAGAGCAGTTCTAGGATCATGGCAATAGTGAGCAGAAAGTGCAGAGGCATCTCATACATTCTCTGTTAAGGTTCCCAATTCTAACCTGTGGGGTGGAGTTTCCTGCCCATAAAACACCAAGCAATTCTTGGACACTGTTTGGATGTCTGGGAATTTAACTAAATTCTGACACTTTCTACACAGACATAGTATTTAGATTCCACAGGATAAGGGTTTGGTCCTATAAGATTAGCCTCGACCCCTTACTGCCAGTTGCCAATAGCAATCCTGAGACTGTTACCCGTGCTTCTGACCAACCAGCTATAGATCTGAGGCTTCAGTAACCCCCTCCTTGGGTTTCAGATACCAGTTTCAAGTCCAAGTTGATACCTGTACTTCTGACCAACTGGCTATAAATCAGAGGTTGTCAGTACTTCTTCCTCAGGTTTGATTAATTTGTTAGAGGAGCTCACAGAACTGAGATGCATTCTAATTATAGGATCACCATTTTTTTCTTTTTTTGGTAAAAGGATGTTACACAGGAACAGCCAGATGAAAGAGATGCATTGGCAAGTTGTGCGGAAAATGTCTCCCCCAGGTGCTCCACTCACTCGCCCCCCACCATCCATCTCCACATGGTCACCAACCCAGAAGTTCTCTGAACCCAGTTTTCTTAGGTCTTCACTGAGGCTGAACTGCAGAGTGACAGTTGGCTGTCCTTGGCTATTGGCTGATTTAACTTCTAGCCCTTTTCCCTTCACTGGCAGTCCATGGGTGGGACAATAAAATATTTTTTGTTTTTGTAAGAAGCTGTGACTGTCTTCCAAAGTAGTTGTACCATTTTTCATTCTCCTCAACAATGATTAAGAGTTCCTACTGCCCCACATCCCTAGCACCATTTCTGAACTATGGTCATTTTAATAGGTGTGTAGTGGCATGTCATTATTGTTTTAATTTGAATTTCCCTGAGAACATATAATGCAGACCATATTTTTATTTAAAAAAAAATTTTAAAGTAAATTCCATGCTCAGCATGTGGAACCCAACACAAGGCTTGAACTCATGACCCTGAGATCAATACCTGAGCTAAGATCAAGAATTTGACACTTAACTGACTGAGCCATCCAGCCACTCCTAGACCATCTTTTTTATGCTTGTTTGCCATTCATATATTTTCTTTGGTAAGGTGTGTGTTAAAATATGTGTCTTATTTTTTAATGGGATTTATTTTCTTATCACTGAGTTTTAAGCATTCTTTATATACTTGGGGTAACAGTCCCTTTTTAATTTTTAATTTTATTTATGTATTTATATATAGAGAGTATGTGCAAGGGAGGGGCAGAGAAAGAGGGAGAGAGAGAATCCCAAGCAGGCTCTGTGCTGCCAGCATGGAGCCCAATGCAGGGCTCCAACTCACAAACTGTGAGATCATGACCTGAGCTGAAACCAAGAGTTGGATGCTTAACCTACTGAGCCACCCAGGCACCCCAAGGGTAACAGTCTTTTATCAGATATGTCTTTTTCAAGTATTTCCTCCCAGTTTCTGGATTATCTCTTCATTCTCTGGACAGTGTCTTTCCTAGAGCAGAAGTTTTTAATTTTAAGGAAGTCCAGATTATCCATTATTTCTTCCGTGAATTATATCTTTGTTGTATCTAAAAAGGTATCATCATACCCAACATCATAGAGATTTTCTCCAAGGTTATAGTTTAGAATTTTACAGTTTGCATTTTTCATTTAGGTCTATGATACATTTTGAGTTAATTTTTTTGCAGAGTGTAAGACCTCTGACTGGAATTTTTTTTTTTTTTTTTTTTTTTTTTTTTTTTTTTTGGCTNTGCCTTTTGGACTCTGGATGTACATATGTTCCAATACCATTGGTTGAAAAGACTTTTTTTCTCCATTGTAACACCTTTGATTGTTTGCCAAATATCAGTTGATGGTATTTATAGAGGTCTATTTCAGGGCTTTCTATTCTGTTTCATTGATTAATTTGTCTATTTCACCAATACTATACTGTTGATTATGGTAGCCTTATAGTTAGGCTTGATGTCAGGTAGCAGGTAAAGCCAGTTCTCTAACTTTGCTCTTGTTCTTCAATATTGTGTTCTCTATTCTGGAATTTTTGCTTCTCTATATTAACTTTAGAATACAGCATCCATAAAATACTTGATATGGTTTTGATTTGGGTTGCATTGAATACATAGATTAAGTTGGGAAGAACTGACATTTTGACAATATTGAGTCTTCCTATCCTTAAACATGAAATATATCTCTTTATATAAATCTTCTCTGAGTTTTCTTATTAGAGTTTTGTAGTTTTCCACATATACATATTGGACATATTTTGTTAGATTAGGACCTAAGTGTTCTATATCTATCTATCTTTTATTTATTTATTTTTAAAGTTTATTTTTATTTATTTTGAGAGAGAGAGAGAGATGGGCAAGTTGGGGAGGGGCAGAAAGAGAGGGACACAGAATCCCAAGCAGGATCCACATTGCCAGCACAGATCCCCATGTGGGGCTTCAACTCATAAACCATAAGATCATGACCTAAACCGAAACTAGGAATCGGGCACTTAACTGACTGAGCCTCACAAACACCTAAGTATTTTATTTATTTTTGAGGGTTGCTAATGTAAATTGTATTGTCTTTTTAATTTCAATTTCACTTGTCCATTGTGATATATAGGAAAGCAATTGGTTTTGTATATTAACCTATATCCCTTAAATTTCTGGTTATAGTCACTTATTAATTTCAGAAGTTTTTTGTTGACTCTTTCCTATTTTCTACATGGACAGTCACATCATTTGCAAACAAAGAATTTTATTCTTTCTCGGTCCCTATACTTTTTATTTTTGTCTTGTGTTATTGCAGTAATATTGACTTCCAGTGCAATGTTGGAAGGCAGTGACGAGAGAAGATATCTTTGTCTTGTTCCTGATCTTAATGATAAAGCTTCGAGTTTCTTGCAGTTTTGTGTGATGCTAGCTGTCAGCTTTTTGTAGATATTCTTTACCAATTTGGGAAAGTTCTCCTCTATTTCTAGCTTACCAAGAGTTTTTATCATGAAAGGGTGTTGAATTTTTCAAAAGGTTTTTTTTTTCATCTAATGATAAGATTACATGATTTTCTTCTTTAGCCATTTGATATGATAGATTATATAAATTGATTTTTGAGGTTAAACCAGCCTTGCATCTGGGAAAAAAAACCCACTTGATCAAGGTATATAATTCTTCATATATACTATTGGATTTCATTACTAGTATTTTGTTAAAGATTTCTTCATTTATATTCATGAGAGATATTGATCTTTAATTATTATTTCTTGTAATGTCTGTCTGGTTTTGATATCAGGGTAATACTGGTCTCATAGAACAAGTTAAAAAAAATATTCCTCTGCTTCTATCTTCTGAAACTTTTTATAGAGCATTGGGAAAATTTGTTTTTTAAATGTGTGATAGAATTATATTTGGGCCCAGTGCTTTTTGTTTTGGGAGGTTATTAGGCATTGATTTGACTTATTTAATTGATGGAGGCCTGTTTGGATTGTTTATCTCTTCTTACATGAGTTTTGAAAAATTGTTCTTTTTAAATTTTTTAAAATGTTTTATTTATTTCTGAGAGAGAGAAAGAGAGAGAGAGAGAGAGAGAGAGACCATGTGAGCAGGGGAAGGTCGGAGAGAGAGGGAGATACAGAATCCAAAGCAGACTCTAGGCTCTGAGCTGGCTGTCAGCACAGAGCCCGAAGCAGGGCTCGAACCCATGAGCTCATGACCTGACCCAAAGTCAGATGCTTAACTGATTGAGCCACCCAGGTGCCCCGAAAAATTGTTTTTGTTCGTGGGTTGGTTGGTTGATTTTTGAGAAAGAGAGCAAGAATGTGAACAGGGGAGGGGCAGAGGAAAAGGGAGAGAGAGAATCCCAAGGAGGCTCCATACTCAGTTCAGAGCCTGAAATAGGGCTCTATCTCATAACTATGATCCAAAATCAAGAGTTAGATGCTTAACTGACTGAGCCACTGAGGTGCCTAGAATGATTTTTTTTTTTTCAAAAAATTGGTCATTTCATCTAGGTTATTAAATTTGTGGGCATACAGTTGTTCATAATACTGTTATATTGTTTTTTTTATATCTATAGATCTGTAATGATGCCACCTTTTCATTTCTGTTATTAGTAATCTCTGTATACTCTTTTTCTTGGCCAGGCCTATGCTGATCCTTTTTTCATTATGTTTTCTTCTCACCCCATCCCAGCCCTCTCAGTGAGTTCTTATTTGCAGCAAATGACTGTGTGTACTATGCATTATTTCAATGTAATTTATCCAAAATTTTCCTCTTTAATAATTCTACTTTGATTTGCTTAGTTTTATTTGAATGGAAAATGAGGGAAGCATACCTAAATGACTTTATAATCAATGTTTCATTATAAATTTAATTTCTTATACAATTAAATACATGTGTGAAATGAATAGGTCCTTGAAATAATTTTTATAACATAACTGTATTTTAGGTTATTCTTATTATTATTTCAAAGCCATTCTTATAGAAAGATGATGATTTCTTCAAGGCCGAATTTATCTTACTAATTTATTTAATGATTCTTTATTTTCCTAATAAACATTTACTGAACATCTACTATGATATGGGTAAATGATGCATGATTTATGCCCTGAGGATACACTTTGAAGAGGAAACACAGGGATGCCTAGGTGGCTCCGTTGGTTAAGCATCCAACTTTGGGTCAGGTCATGATCTTGTGGTTTGTGAGTTTGAGCTCTGCATCAGGCTCTGTGCTGAGAGCTCAGACCCTGAAGCCTATTTAAATTCTGCTCTCCCTATCAGCCCTTCACCTCTCACACTCTGTCGCTGTCTTTCTCTCTCTCTCTCAAGAATAAACATTTAAAAAAAATTTTGAAGAAGAAACACAGACATGTTAGCATGTGCCACATTGCCACATGTAGATGCTCTTATTTTAAATTAATTTCCATTTAAACAAGATATTTACAAAACACTGTGGAATAATATATATAGCTTTATTAGAAGCAGAAACACAGGAGGCATAGTTTATAGTATATGCAGGTGGGAATACCAATTCACTTAGATAAAAATCAAATCAAATTAAACAAAGCAATCAATCACCTTCCCCAAGGGGAAAATAACAGAAAATATATATGAAAGATTTATTTCTTTTGACAAGATTTTAGTTTAAGTTCCTGAAAGTCAACTTTTTATGTTTATTTTCAAATGACTCAGTTATGCCTTAAACTACTCTCTTTTGTATTTTAAATGTTAGGCTAAGCCTAGCAAGATCACTGCTATTGTTAGTCAATGACTTTTATTCAAGTAAAATAAATGGTTATTTATTGTAACCATTATTGGAGCTAAAGATGTATAAGAGGAGGAAAATTCCATAGCAGAGCATTACACATCATATTATTCCCTACTTTTCATAGTGTTGTTTTCTTTCCTAACTCCATTTGAGAAAACACCACAGTGATAAGCTATGGACTTCTTGTGTGTGTGTGTATGTGTGTGTGTCTGTTAAAAAAAAATTCTTTCTGCACCCTCATAGATCTACAATAAGTAAATATAAGGCTTTTTAGATGTAATGGATCCATTCAATGTTTCTGTGTACTCTTCTAAGTTGGAATAGAAAAAAATGTATTCTATCTTTGGAAAATATACATTTCACATGAAAGGACAGAAAATAATATCTTATTTGTTTTGAAATGGCCTAGGACTAAGTATTCTTGTTGTTTTACTTATTTATAGGCAAGATGAACACTTAGGGTTGAAATGATCCTACTGCTTCTAGAGAATAATGGAACAGCAAACCTTCATAGCTTTGTGTCCCTCTTTCCAATGAATTATAAAAAGCTGCTTAAGAATATAATAAAGGATCATGTCTCTTTCACATATCTATAACTTTCATTTCATAAAAATGTTATTAGAATCACATCAGTTGATGGGGCACCTGGGTGGCTCAGTTGGTTAAGCAGCCAGCTTTGGCTCAGATCATGATCTCATGGTTCTTGGGTTCAAGTCCCTCATTGAGCTCTGTGCTGACAGCTAGCTCAGAGCCTGGAGCCTACTTCAGATTCTGTGTCTTCCTCTCTCTCTGACCCTCCCCTGCTCATGCTGTGTATCTCTCTGTCTCTCAGAAATAAATAAAAAATGTTAAGAAAAAAAAAAGAATCACATCAATTAAATGGGAATTTTCTCTAAATAGAATAACCTTAATAGTGTTCAGTGTAAACTGACGTAAAGCAGAGTGATAAATAGTGAATAATTCTCTATCTTTCTCCAAAAAATTCCTAGATACTTTGCAATTAGTAAAAATAATCTTCTGCTTTATTCATTTGCTATTTTTTAAGCTGGATATGTTTACTATGTTTTAAATATTTTTCTAAAATTTTATACATCTATTATTTAATTTTGTCATTACATTGACCTAACCTCCATTTTAGAGTCTAGGGAGGTAAGCTCTTTCCTCTTCTCTGCCAATTTCAGGCACCCAATTAATTGTTCATTGAGATAATGAGGAAGTTCAGCTAAATCAAGAGGCAGAAAATATAATTTCATACATCGGAGAATGAAATTCATGCTAAAATTATGAAATTTAGTATGTCTATTTCAAAACTCTTACTAATAAATATCTCACTTGTGTACTGGGAAGAATAGTTGCCCTCAATTCTTCATGTCTACCAGGAATCTGTGAATGTGACCTTATTTAGAAATGGGAATCTTTGCAAACATAATCAAGTTCAAAAGAAGCCACGCTGGATTAAAGCATGCTCTACTCCAGTGACTGGTGTCCCTACAAGAGATGAGCAATGTGGACAAAAAGTACACAGTAAGAACACAATCGAGGCAGGGGTGGGCATTATGCTGCTACAAGCCATGGAATGCCAAGGATTGCTGGCAACCGCTGATGCTAAAAGAGCATCGTACTGAGCCTCCTAAAAGATATTAACTCTGCTGATACTTTGATTTTGGACTTTCGGGCTCCAGAGTCATAGAAGAGTTTATTTCTGTTGTTTTAAACCAGTAAGACAGTGCAATTTGTTCTGACAGCTGCATGAATCTACTACAGTATACAACTGTTAAACTGAACCGGCTGACTTTTCTCCATCTGTCCCCTTCAAATGATCTGAGGTCTAGTTTTTTCCCTGTGCCTAGATGATATTTTAGTTAGGTTTCAAAAAACACAAACCATCTCATTTTCATTAACTAAAGCTCCACTCAAGTCTACTGTAATAATAAAATACTTAATGTCAATACTAAAGTAAATTGTGCCCCCTCCATCGTCTTGAGGTAGCTCTAGGCTGGGAAGCTTGAACTGAGGTGTTGGGTGTTTTGCTTCTTTTCTCTACTACAACTTTTTAACTCCTTGTGTCTCATTTGTTACCCAATTTATAGACAGTTCAATGAGGGAGGGAAGGAAGGAAGGAAGGAAGGAAGGAAGGAAGGAAGGAAGGAAGGAAAGAAGAAAGAAAGAAAGAAAGAAAGAAAGAAAGAAAAGAAAGAAAGAAAGAAAGAAAAGAGAGAAGAGAGAGAGAGAGAGAGAGAGAGAAAGAAAGAAAGAAAGGAAGAAAGAAAAAGGAAAACAGAGTAGGAAACTGCATGTCCTGTACTTTGTTAGATGTACAATCCTCCACCCTCTCTCTGAGGGACTGCTTTTATGTGCTGGTTAGATACCACACTTCCACCCTCCCCCTTGATGGGAAACTACAGTTCTTAGCGTCACAGCTATATCTTCCCCAGCTGGCATTTTATGACTTTATCACTAAGGCCTCGGCTTCCCATGGTCCCTGCGATTCTGGGTCAATTACAACTCCTGGCCCAACTCTTGAGTAGATTCTCTTTTAAGAAAGCTCCAACCAGCTTTCTCCTGCATGGCCTATTTTTGATTCATAGAATATAAGCTTTTTCAAATTGCCATTTATATTGAAACATGGGTCACAGCTCATGACCACTATGAGACTCTGATCTTCTGCCATTCTGATCTAATGACCATCTAGCCAGGCCACTCATGGAGTCCTCATGCTTCCCAAACTTGATAAGATATGCATTAATCTCTGAGAAATCACATTGAAAACCTGTCTTGTTCTTTAGCCTAAAATAGGTTGGTAGTGCACAAAGTACTGACAAGTCTCTCCAAAGACACAGCTGTCCTTAACCCTTCTAAATAATTATAGGTGAGTGACTTCTAAATCTGACAGAATCAGAACTGTAGTCTCTTAACAAGGCATGGATGGGTAGTGCAGTACTATACTTCACAATCTGGGATACTTGGTTCCTATTGGATTAATTTCTGTACCCAGGACCTCTGCTGAAACTCTGAGATATCATAACAGTATCACATTAAATATCCCAATATGTAAGGATTGTCTTCCTAAGTACTGTCTTCCTTGCCTCTTCTCTGTCTAACTCACAACCAGAATTTTAAAAATTAAGGTTTTTTTTTTCCAAGTTTCAATCTACTCAGAAAACTACAGATTTGCATGGTCTAAAAATCGGTTATAAAAACATATGATCTTCAATCTGCTCTCTTCACTTTTGCCATATGAGTAGTCACAAAGCTAAGTAGTCATACATATAGGTTAAGGTGTCATGTTTTGTTCCTCTTTAAGGTGATTAAAATAGATCACCACTCACTTCTTTTTTTTAAAGTTTATTTATTTATTTTGAAAGAGACAGAGACAGTGTGAGTGCGGGATGGCTAGAAAGAGAGGGAGAGAGAGAATCTCTAGCAAGCTTTGCACTGTCAGCACAGAACCCAACACAGGGCTCGAAACTCCCCAAACCATGAGATCATGACCTGAGCTAAAACCAAGTGTAAGGGGCTCAACTGACTGAGCCACCAGGCGCCCCACTGCTCACTTCTAATAGCTTGGTTGCAAAGGTTTTATAAATTTTGTGAGATTATTAACTGCTTACATTTTATTGTTCTCTTCAAACATATATAAATCAAATTATAGATGACCTTGAGGCATGATGACCTTATGATTGTAGTTAAAGGTACTAAATGTTTTGAATCCCTAGTGCCTCTTCTGCTCTCTAGAATACAGAAGGCAAACAAAAATTGATTACTCAATGTCAAGAAACTAGAGAAAGTGGATTTCTCCTCTTACCTGAGTAAGAATAGTCTGTGAGCATTCTAATGGAACCAAAGACCTAATAGATTAATCAAAGCTATTCTCTGATGATAAATGAACAAAACTGTAGAGGCTCTATTCTGGGTCTGCCACAGTATATGAAGAGGCAATGTCAAGTTGAATGTCCACACAAAATATCCTTTGTGTTTGACAAATCAATTGAAATTTAGATTTTCCTAATAAAGCATGTACTCAAAATTCCACAGGGTTTGACTAGATTCCCTGGTGTGACCGAGCTCAAATTTAGCAAGTTTCCATCTGATGTATCACTTTCCTGTCCTCACTAGCTACACGTTCTCTCTCTGGGATAAAACTTGTGATACCAGGGGCGCCTGGGTGGCTTAGTCGGTTAAGCGTCCGACTTTCGCTTGGGTCATGATCTCGCGGTNAAATAAAAATTTAAATTAAAAATAAAAATAAAAATAAATAAAATATAATGTAAATAATAATATTTAATGGAATTAAATAAGTATTTTAAGTAATATATATGATATTTTCATACATATATTTTCATATGTATGTGTATATGAAGAGGACCATGTGCTTTGTGTTTTGGCTATTGTACCAGCAATAATACAATAATAATAACTATAACTAAAGCTTACAGAATCTTTTATCCTGAACTGGACTATTTTGAGAACATCATATAGATGAAGTTACAGAGATGAACATTATATAGACAAACATCCACAGAAAATCATCATTGTTTCCATTTTACCAATGAGGAAACTGAGACCCATAGAGGTTATATTTCTTGCCCAAGTTCAAACAATTTGTAAGTTGTAGGGCCAGGATTTGAGTTTTACAAAATTGACTTCAGAGTTCATGCTCTTACCAATAATATTGTACTATGTCTCTAGAAACATCATATTAAAATTTACAAAACAAAAATTGAATTTCATAAATCCAAAGCCATAAAGTAACAGTAAACATTTCCATATACAAGATAAATTCATTCATTTATATAATTGAATTGGCTATTGCCTGTTGACTATTTAAGACCACTGAATTTTCCTTATATGAATACGTGAATTTTATCCCTTATGTATAATACAGATATATTTCTTTGTAAGAAATGTTACTGCTTTTTAAATACAGATGGAAAGTAAAACAGAAAAACTTAGGCATTGAAAGACATTTTTAAAAATATATGATCATTTTTTTGGCAAATTGCACATAGAGTTATGTGTACGGAGAAAATGGTCTTAGGCGTAATAAATCTACAAGGAAATATAGTAGTAGATATTTCTATTATATTCAAAGTAACCCCTCAGTTTTGTGGATGCCCTGGAGAAAAACAGAATTAATTATATTATACAATTAACATGCTCTGTTTTCCTGGTATAGCTAAGAAAAATTCCTTTTACTGTGTGTAAATGCAATCAGAGGTATAGAAGGCCAGAACTCCAGGCACTTTATATTTCCTTTTGAGACTGTGGAGGTATCATATATAAGCAAGAACAGCCATAAGAACAGAATTTTGGAGACTTGGATTCTCGTGCTTGTCATACTTCTGATGATTTCACTAAATGGTTTAGACTCTTGTTTATCTACCTGAACAACAAAAGCAATGAATCATTTAACCTCTATCTCCCCCTTTCAATTTAAATATGCCAAAATCAAGTAAATGTTTGCAGTAATGGAAGAGACATAGAAAAGCATGTTTTGCAAAGTGTATAAGAATCTTGACGATTTCTAGTTGTGTGAAGGTGCCATTTCGTCTCCTCATTTTTCTCACACCTCATAAGAACAGTCATACCTAAGAATATTAATCACTCTAATGAAATGTTGGGAAATATGTTCTTATTTCTTTGCTTTATGTCTGTTCTGACAAATTAAAAAAAAGAGTGGTACTTAAAAACATACTATATCAGTGGATAGAAATGAAGGTAACTATACAATGCAAATTAGTATTAATTAGCTTATTGGTTTTCCTAAAACATATTGTGAACATAAAATTGTTTAATACCTGTCATAATGTATCAATCTTCACTCTAGTTCAAAATTTGATTTTAATTTTACACTTAGATAAAGTGTGAAGTTGTTTGCAGATGCCTGGGGACTTAATGAATGAAGTCAAAAATTATTCAGATTACAGTAAAAGAAAATGTGCTCTAAATTTTACACAGTCATGGTTTCTGTGTAACCAGATCTAAGAACATTTCTTCCAAACACATGCTGTAAATTTTTATTTCTATTTCACAACTGTAATTATTGAGAGAGGGGATAATTTAAAAAATGTTTCCAGACAATTGTATAAATTCCAGCCATAGCATATGGTTATAATTTCTGTGAATAACATTCCCTGGAACTGTGCAGTGCCCAACCTATATAGTTATACCTAGTATCAGTAAACATATACGAGGTTTGCAAATAAAGGAATTCCTTAAAAATAAATATGTGTACTAACTCTATTTTCTAGACATATTGGCTGGTGAGCAGGTTAAGTTTTTAATACTTAAAGAAAACGTAAGATATGTGAAGAAATAATTATTAAGACTGTTTCTTAATACAATAGACAAATTGGTAAGTAGGACAAAGGATTAATCAAGGTTAATAAATCTTTTTGGTTTCTTTACCATTTTAAATCTATTGAAGACATTTGATAATCACATGCATCCATTAAAAAAATAAACATGAAATTTAGAAGTCAAGAGTCTTGGCCAATGTCATACGTGCAAGCAACAAATTAATTATGATTGTGTTGAAATAGAGCGTGGGTTCACATCTTTTCTTCTCAATTCAAACAGTTGTTTCCCCTCTTTGCTTTATGCACTGACAGTATTTCTAACCATTTCATGGTTGGGTATGGTATCTTCCTCTGTTTTTTTCCTCAGTTTTCTCACTGAGAGATAAAAGAAATAATAATAACATTCATATCAGAAGGTTATTGAGATGACTACATATGCTAATTGTGTAAAAACCTTAGACTAGTGCTCAGCACATAGTGACTGATACATGTAAAGTTGAATAATTTGTTTGCTGATATTATTTTTATTACTGTCCATTTGATTATTATCAGAAAAGTTTTTATTAAAGTATAGTTGATACACACTGTAACATTAATTTCTGTTGTAGAACATAATGATTCAACAAGTATTTAAGTTATGGTATGCCAATCACAAGTATAGCTACCATTCGACACTATTAGAATACCATGGGTGATATTCCTTATGTTGTGTCTTTCATTCCCAAGACTTCTTCATTTCATAATTGGAAGCTGGTATCTCCCACTCTGCTTTACCCATTTTGTCCAATCCCCCACACACTTACTCTCTGACAACCATCAATTTCTTCTCTGTATTTATGGTCCTTTTTCCAACCTCAGGATTTTTTTTTAATTGACCAAGAGTTTAATGTTTTAAACTAATTTTCAAACTTGTCTTAAATTAAAACAATTTTTTCAAATGTCTCTACTTGAACAGATATTTCTCCAAAGAAAACATAGAAATAGCTAACGACACATGAAAAAATCCTCACATCACTCATCATTAGAAAAATATAAATCAAAACCACAATGAGATACTACCTCACACCTGTCACAGTGGCTAAAATTAACAACTCAGGAAACAAAAGAAGTTGGCGAGGATGTAGAGAAAGAGAAGCCCTCTTACACTGTTAGTAGGAATGCTAATTGGTGCAGACACTCTGAAAAACAGTATGGAGTTTCCTCAAAAAGTTAAAAATAGAACTACCCTAAGACTTAGCAATTGCACTACTAGGTATTTACCCAAAATATACAAAAATACTGATTCAAACAGACACATGCACCTCAATGTTTATAGCAACAGTATCAACAGTAGCCAAATTGTGGAAAAGCCCAAGTGTCCGTAGACTGATGAATGGATAAAGAATAGATAGTACATATATACAATGGAATATTACTCAGCTTCCATTGTATACACATATATATATATTACTTAATTCAATGAATATTGGATATTACTCAGCTTCCATTGTGTGTGTGTGTGTATATATATATATATATATTCATTATTCACATTACTTCATTCAAGAAGAATGAAATCTTGTGTTTTGCAATTACAGGGGTAGAACCAGAGTAATTAGGCTAAGTGAAATAAATCAGTCAAAATGACAAATACCATATGATTTCACTCATGAGTGGATTTTAAGAAACAAATAAGATGAACATATGGGAAGGGAAAGAAACATAAGATAAAAACAGAGAGAGGCAAACCATAAAAGACTTAACTACAGAGAACAAACTGAGGGTTGCTGCGGGGGAGGTAGATAGGGTAATGGGCTAAATGGGTGATGGGCAGTATGGAGGGGACTTGCTGTGAGAAGCACTGGATGTTTTAAGTGATAAATCACTAAATTCTACTCTTGAAACCAATACTACACTATGGGTTAACTCACTTGAATTTAAATAAAATCTTGGGAAGCGCCTGAGTGGCTCAGGTGGTTAAGCCTCAGACTTTGGCTCAGGTCATGATCCTGCAGTTCCTGAGTTCAAGTCACTCATCAGCATCTCTGCTATCTGTGCATCTCCCACTTTGGGTCTTCTGCCTCTGCCCTTCTCCTGCTCATTCTCTCTCCTCTCTCTCTCTCAAAAATAAACATTTAAAAATAAAAACAAACAAGCAAACAAATAAATAAAATCTTAAAAGAAAAAATATTCTATGTCTCTAGAAGGTGAAAGAAACTATCATTTATTTCATGTAGATTTGGAAATTGAATACTTGGTGTACAAATACCGTTCTCCTAATGTAAGTAGAGCTTAATAAATAAAATTATTTTGAATTCAATAGTGAAAAATTAACTTTCACTTTTGCTGTTAGTAGTATTGAATTTTAATTAAATAAAAGTATTAGCACAAAATATGCTTCAATCCACAGTAGCTTTAAGTCAAAAACCGACAATACAGGGAAATTAAACTGGACTCTCTCATGTGGGTGAAGACCATTTTGACAACCACCTAAGAAGAAATAATAATAAAAATAAACCACCTCCTGCATCAGAAAATGATTCTTCAAATAACAACAACAACAACAACAAAAAGAATAGAGAATTAAGGAAAACATGTTGCCTAGAATTTGATGGAAAAAAATGTTTCTTCAGTTCATTAAAAGACTTTGGAAGGATTCACTAATCTGTACTCATAACAGAAAAAAGAAAAAAATAGTATTATAGAATCCTGAGATGACACCTTCAACCTTTTGCACATATAGTAGAGAAAAGTGCTTTCCAATAAAATTGTCTACTGTGATGGAGATGATCTACATATGCTGTCCTGACATTGGTTATCTCCATAATAAGCCTCTAGATGAGGGATACCTGTCTGGCTCAGTCGGTAGAGCATACAGCTCTTGATATCAGGGTTGTGGGTTTGAACCTCATATTGGGTGTAGAGATTACTTACTTATGCTCTGCCCAGTGTAGCAACCACTAATCACTGTGGCTGTTGAGCACTTAAGATTGAGCTAGTATTACTAAGGAAATAATATTTAATAACATTTATGTTAATTAATTTGAATTTAAACTTAATGAACCTTGTGGCCAGTAGCTGCAATATTGTACAGTGCAGTTTACAAACAGGCAGTCACTGCATATTTTATCCTTGGCACCAAAATGCACAATAGTGGCAAAGAGTGACAGCCATTCCACTAAGAGCACTGCGGCAGGCATATTTTGTCAGGTGCTGCTGCTGAAGGGGTAGGAGACGTATGACCAAACCCTAAGCTGAATGAGGGCTGGTGTGATGTCTCTCTTTCTTAGCAGTGTTTTGCAATTGCTCAGCATATGTGTAATATAGGTCTAGGAAATAAAAATATTTCTGAATGAAGTATAAAATTACAGAGACAAATATTAAATAAGTATGAAAACATTTAAATAAGAAAACCATCTTTGATGAAAGAAAGAAAAAAGAAAGAAGGAAGGAAGGAAGAGAGAGAGAGAAAGAAAGAGAGAGAGAGAGAGAAAGAAAGAAAGAAAGAAAGAAAGAAAGAAAGAAAGAAAGGGAGNGAAGAGAGAGAGAGAAAGAAAGAGAGAGAGAGAGAGAAAGAAAGAAAGAAAGAAAGAAAGAAAGAAAGAAAGAAAGGGAGAAAGAGAGAAAGAAAAAGAGAGAAAGAAAGAAAAAGAGAAAGAAAGAAAAAGAAGGAAGAAAAAGAGGAAGGAAGGAAGAGAGAGAGAGAGACAGAGAAAGAAAGAGGAAGAAGGAAAGAGAGAAAGAAAGAAAGAAAGAAAGAAAGAAAGAAAGAAAGAAAGAAAGAAAGAAAGAAAGAAAGGAAGGAAGAAAGGAAGAAAGGAGAGAGAAAGAAAGAAAAAGAGGAAAGAAGGAAGGAAGGAAGACAGACCGACTTGAACACATACTTTCTCCTGGAGAAAGAGGACTGTCCTATAAGTCATCATAGTACATCAGACAAAATAGAAGATGGATATAAAATGGTAACCATGGAATGGAAATAATGGTGATGATGTAATACTACCTGAACAGGAAGTATTAGTGAGAAATTCCCACCAAAAAAGGATTAGTCAGATTTGGACAAAGGATGTTAAGAGTTAAGAAGAAATAGGGAAAAATGTGTATTTATGACACTTTCTATCCTGAAGTTCACCAAAATGAGTACAAATATTGAATGCAGGTATGCAAGTGAGACATTTCCTTATATTGTTTTTTTTCTGTCTCTCATGCCTGTAGGTTTGGCCACTGTTGCTCTTTACTAGGTTTATTATAAGAGATGGTATTTTTCTACACACACACACGCACACACACACACACACACACGAAAGTAGATGGAGATTTAAATAAAAAGGAGAATGAGAGGTGGAAAAATATGTATTTTAAAAATATGCTAGGGGCGCCTGGGTGGCTTAGTCGGTTAAGCGTCTGACTTTCGCTTAGGTCATGATCTCGCGGTTCGTGGGTTCGAGCCCCGCGTCGGGCTCTGTGCTGACTGCCAGCTCAGAGCCTGGAGCCTGTTTCAGTCTGTGACTCCCTCTCTCTCTGACCCTCCCCTGCTCACGCTGTCTCTCTCTCTCTTAGAAATAAAAAAAACATTAAAAAAATATGCTAGAAAGTTTATTATAGAACAGAACATTATAGGTATCCGTATTAAGCCTTACTGGGGCAGTGAAATTTTTTTCCCTAAACTTCTACTGTGTTGGTATTCATAGTCAGTACTTTGGGGCTGTTTCTCTGCCTTCTAGTCTCATGATAGCATATGTATGTATGTATGTATATACATATGTATGTATATATGTATGTATATACATACATATGTATATTCTATCATATAGTCTATCAGCCTTCTAGTTTCATTTAGGCTATATATCAATAACCTCAAACTACATGACCATAAATACCACATAGTAGAATTTAGACCAAAATTAAGGGAGAATATTATACGTTTTAGGAAGAAAATATATTTGCTATTCCAGAGGTCAGGCTGTGTGCTGATTCACCATCTAAAATTAAATGAGAAATCTTCTAGTAGATTACCTTTCTGCATCACTCCTATGATGAATTTATGTCACATATACCATTTTTCAAATTAAACAGAGAACACATTTTCCCTCATAATTAAAACAATGCCCATTTATTTTCACATGAAGAATTTGAGGACAAAGAAACAATCCTAGTGAATTCGTTTACAACCTGTTGTTAAATAATTTGTGCATTATATCATTCTAAATGAGTTACAAAGATTTAAATCTGCTCTTTTATTTAGGTCACAGTAATGCTACCTCTTATGTACTTGCCCTTTTTAGAACATGGGAAATGCTGAAATAAGATGCTATCTGACTCAAATGAAAATTCATTGCATTGCGCTTTACTATCTAGTATATATTCATGAGTTTATTATCGTCAGGGTAGATTTCCTACCCATGTAATGTTCCCAGAAATACTTTCTGCACTAATTTGGAAATATAAAATAGGTGTATTTGAAGGCATGTGCCATCTCCTTGTTAAACGTAAATTTTATAGAATTTAAGCAAAGCAATTCTGCTTGGGATAAAACTGGGTCATTAAAATTGGCAATTATTTTATATGTGTCTGCCATTTTTTATTTATTTAAAAATTCACCTCTTCTATATATAAGCATGTAAAAATTCACCTCTTCTATATATAAGCATGCACTTTCTTTATCACTCATCAATGCATGGGAAAGGCAGGAATCAAGATATATATAACTTCATTTTTGGTTCCTTGCCCAGAGTACATTCTTAATCCTTCTTGATTGTTGCCTTTTTTGGCTCTTTATCCTGGCATTTATGATGTACATCTCTCTAACTCATACTCCTTTTCTTTAGCCTAATCTTTGTAGGATCACTTAGCTGTCTCCAGAGGAACATTCCTTTTCAGACATTCTTAACCTCTGCCTGGAGTATCCATTCTACTTTTGTCTAACCAACTTCCATGCATCCCACTGTGTGAAATTTTCCTATTATTTACCCACCAAGGGTTTTGATGATTTCTTCTTTCCACACTGTGTGGTATACACAGACATGTGATTGTCTCCATAGGTATCACTAAGGTCTACGAGATCCTTATTCTCTGTATCCCAGGCCTGACATAAAGACTTGCATGAAATAAAATTCTAATCAATATCATGAAAGAAGAAGAATATGGATATGTATCTACTACAAAGCTGATTGGGAGATGTTTATAAATGCCATTAAGCTACTATTGATTCCTGCCTGACCCTAACAAAGAGTTAAAAAAGTTTATCACCTCTGTGTATTTGGATAAAGCTTCTTGGTCCTATGAGGTAGGCTGAAGTTCAAGACAGAAATCATCTAGAATTTCACAGAATCTGTATGGTAGACGAAAGAATACTAGTATACACTGAGAGCTGAATATGCATTCAGCACTGAAGTAATCTGCATTTACATGGACATCCTTATAGTACAGTGTGTCAGAGCAGATGGCATGCTTTTTACATATGTAGAGTTATATTTAACCCACTCAGAAAACTTTTTAAAAGTTCGACAATAGTGACTATGAATGTGAAAAAGCCTTAAAAACAAAGGAAAATGATAAAATGATTCTATGCACTCTGCAATGACATTACCTAAACAACTTTAGGTTTGTAATCACTACTCTTGACAGACTGTCTTGTGTGTCCTTGCTGAGCCAAAATAATGATTATTAATATTTTAAAAAGTTTCTTATTCTCTCCAACGCAGGAAGAATATCAGAATATTCTACATCTTCTTTTTAAAGTAGGTGAAAAATTTCAAATTGTTATCTTTCCATTTTCTCCTACACAGTCTCAAAATGGAAATCACTTGCCTTTCCTCTGTCCTGTACTTAAGTTCATCATGAATAGAAAATATAGCAATCTTCCTCTACTCTTACGGCATCTGTTCTTCTGTGAGTTTCTTACTACCTCCCAAGTAAGTCAGCATTTTAGAAAATGCTTTTGCTGTTCATAGTTGTGCCCCCTTTCCCTGGGAAAAGATGTATCCATGGGGAAGATGAACCATGAAGTTGCTATTAGGATGTGTGGGATCTATAGAAAGAGATACACTATGTCATTGCAACAAAGCTTAATTTTAAACTTGTTTTTAAAGAACTAAATATGCAATATTATTATAGATGAAAAGAAATCAGAACACTTAGCCATATTTATGGGGGGAATATATTTATATTGACAACTTTTATGGAGGCAATGTGAATAAAGGAATGTTATTTTCTGTAATCTAAGCTATAGAACTTTATTCTGAACTATTATAGTTTCAGAATATATAAAACAGGCATAAAATATTTTGAGCCAGAACACTCAGCATGATGTGTTATTTTACTGTTTCAAAAATTTTAGAGCCACTCAGAAAAATACAAATAGGTAATTGGTGAAGTGAATGGTAACACATACTTAAAGTGCCATGAGGTATGTTGTTTAGTAAGAATATATGTTCTGGAGGCCCATTCCTGTTCACACAATGTAATAAGTCTCCATTACCATTAACTGTGATTATATAGCCAAATACATTAACTTTACATAAAACATGGAAAGATTTTCTGAGGAAAGGGAATGTGTATTATTTCTTTAGATCTTGAATCAATTCCCTTCACCAATGTTTCTCCCTTCATTTCTAAAAACAAAAACAGTTGACAAAAAATGTTATATGCAAACAAAGCTTCTTTAATTTTAAGATATAAATGTTTCTTTCCATGAGATGTGATTTATATAAGATGATAGGTGAATCTTTGGTGCAGAAGACCCAAATGAAACCAGTGACTTTGGTTTATGAATGATTTTTAAAAAATTGTTTTATGAGTGATTTGGTTTATGAGTGATTTTGGTTTATGAGTGATTTTTTAAAAATTGTTTATTTATTTTGAGAAAGAGTGTGGGCAAGGGAGGGACAGAGAGGGAGAGAGAGAATCCCAAACAGGCTTCACACTGTCAGTGCAAAGCCCAACACAGGGTTCCATCCCATGAATCATGAGATCACAACCTGAGCCGAAACCAAGAGTCAGACGCTTAACTGACGGAACCACCCAGCTGCCCCTGTGCAGTGAATTTTAATGCTACTAGTTCTTTAAACATAAGCAAGAAGGTAAAGATGTATTCTGAATATATGGGGTAAGGCCACTTGATCTTCATGTCACATGTATGTATCGAAGATCTAATGCTATGAATAATGATTCACCCAGTCTGGGTGTACTACTTGGAATGTTGAGGAAAATCTTTCTTTCAACTGCCGTAGATTATATCAACAACTCATAAAGAATGCAGACCACAGTGTGACAAAAACAAGTATAAACAATCGAAAGACATTAAAAGACTCTAACCATGGATTATTTTGATCATCAATTTTTGAATTCAGAGATTCAACCTTCAATTTTTATAGTTCTTAAGATTTCATCATTCATGAAGCAAACTTCATACATATAACGTGTATGAAGGTGATTAGTAACCTTTTGTGCTCTCATGCATTGGTATTATTTCAGAATCACTAGCTTTATAATTTTTCTCTCAGTATGAATTATTATGTTATAATTTCATTTTCAAATTTTGCACATTTTACATTACTACATATTTTCTGGAGACTTGTGCATAAGTAAAGAAACCTAACTGTGTTTTTTAAAAAATAAAGTAGTAGAAGCCACACAATATTCCAAAATAAAATTTTTCGGTTCCTAGTCTCTACATCCTGAGATTGTTTTTAAGCTAAGCATGTTATCCTCTGCTAGTTTTTAATATTGTCTGCAGTGTTCTCAGTTGACTAATTTTGAAAAGCTGCTCCAAAAATTTCATTTTTTTCTTAAAATATTTATGTATGCAAACTTTCTATTCTGGATCAAATTCTCACTTTTTCCTCTTAATCATTTTATAGGTTGATGATAGAGTAGTTATCCTAAAATATAAATGTGATCAATGTGACTTTTCTACCGTCTATTTGTTTAAGCCTCCAACACACATATCTTGGGCAGTTTGTATTCTCTTTCTGTGGTTTATTTTTCTCTCCACAGTTGTTTTGATCTAAAATAAAATATATATATTACTTGCTAATGGTGTATTGATTCACTCCTAAAAATAAAATTTAGGATCAATGAGACTGGGTTTTTTTGTTTGTTTGTTTTCATTTGTTGCAAAATTCTTTCTATTCAGTACCTATTTCCATTGTATTGTACAGTAACTGGCGCATTGTAAGGGGCACAGATTGAATGAATAAATGGATCTTAACAAGCAGGTTGTCTTAATGGTTAAAAACATGTTGCCTGATAGGCCAAATACATATGTTTGTCCCTCTCTCTGTCTCTGTTGGCGTCATTTATTACGTATAGTACTTTGGACAATTTTGGCCACTTTTCTTTGCCTTATTTTTCTTTATTAAAAATACCAGATAGTGGGTGTGAGACAATGAGATAATACATGTAAACCACTTAAAACTTTAACCTCACTTTTGTTTATCAGTATGTTCTTGATCCTCTTTAGTCAGCCCTTTATTCTATACATATTCCTTCCCTCAAGAAGGACTGGAGGAAAACATTCTATACTTAAGATTTCTCCTTGCCTTTTAAAACATTTATTAAAGGTACTCATTTCTTGTTATAGGAAGAAACCTATTGGTTGTTAAGTTGACAGTCAGGAAAACAGAATTAGGAGGGTGTTGGAGAAGATATGATCATGATATAACTATCATGGTTATATCAGGTTAATCTTAAACAATTTTAGGGATAAATTACTGTTTTTGAGTTGACCTTGGCTGGACTTAAACTTGCTACTAGCTTTACCAGTACATACACAATCATTAAGCTATCTTAATGTTTTTTGAATTTAATGTTTTTTAAATTTAAAAAATTTAAAAGCTTGTTTTTAAAAGCTTGTTTGTCATTTGTGGATGGGAGTTTGTGGATCGATTATCAGATTATTGGCACTTGTGGGCTTGTGTACGTCTGGACATAAGACACCCATGACCTGTTTAAGGACGTAGTCAGAGCCACCTAGAAACTCTCAAGGTTCTCATAAGGGATTTCACATTTTCTGCAGAGTTAACTCTTGATTGTTTGTCCAGTGTAGGAATCTCCAAGAATAAAAATGGGACAGAAGAGAGCAATTAAACAGTCCAGCTGAGGGAAGGTTACTTAAAATATCAGATGGAGAAATAAAATTGTAACAATGTGAAGATAGTTATGTTTTTATGAATTTACTTTATTTTTATTTAAAAATTTTTAATGTTTATTGTTGAGAGAGAGACAGAGACAGAGCATGAATGAGGAAAGGGGAGAGACATAGGGAGACACAGAATCTGAAGCAGGCTCCAGGCTCTGAGCTGTTAGCACAGAGCCGAACGTAGGGCTCCAACTCACAAACTGTGAGATCATGACCTGAGCTAAAGTCAGATGCTTAACCAACTGAGCCACCCAGGTGCCCCAGATTTTTTTTTAAATGTTCTTCCTGTAAGGGCGTCTGGCTGGCTGAACCAAGTGAGCCACCCAGGAGCACTGAATTTATTTTAAGTAAATAAAAGTTGTTGTGCCCGTGAGAAGAAGAATCAAGGGTATGCATAAGAAAAAGTGGAATGAATACTGCAAATTAAGGGCAGGCTTTGTGTTTTCCTTAGTGTTTGAATTGTATCTTGAATTCTTTCAAGAAATAAGGTTTTTCTTCAGAGACTATATTGTATATGTTCCAAGTTGACAGATATAATAAAATCAATATTTAGAAGTTTTTATATTGACAAAAGGTGCATTGAAATGGTTGTCATTTCCATAATTCAGAGCATCAGTTTATAAATTCACCATCTTAAGGCCTTCTTGTCCAAATGTATTAAGTAAAGAATGAATTAGGGAAATAAAAAAGACTTCACAAATCGGATACTTTTACTAAAAAATTTAAAACAACTAAAATAAAAAATATTTGATATTCAGATTTGATATTTGATATTCATATTTTATAACCATATTATGAATGAGGGATATTTTTCTAAGAGAATTAAGCAATTTGAAGGTAATAATTATAATACTAAAAATTATCTGAGCTCTTTCTCATGGTAGTATGAAATTAGCAAATAATATAAAATTGGAATGATATTTATATCACACTTTATTCACACAGGTACTGATATACGTACTAAAACTGTAACAGAATGTACAGCTTACATAAGCTTTATTGAATATTACAAGCTTTTCCTTAAGTGTGACTGTGGGCATGTGTTTATTTTTATAGAAGACATTTAGGCCATTTCCAAGAATAACGATGAAGCATTTTCAAAGAGTGTTGACAAATATAAAAAGGCAATTTATATGATGTAATTTTACCTGAACTGAGATGAAATCGTTAATGGACAGTACAGTCTCTCTCCTTCAGAATCTGATCATCGTGGTTATAAAAACAAAGCTGATAGAGACAAAGACAGGTTGGTATGGATTTTTTAACTTAAACTAACATCATGTGGATCTTTACTTAATTTAAAATTTGACCTACTTTATTTGACAATGTTTAATGTTTACATTATGCAGTATATTATTATTATATCTCAGCTTTTTATCTTTGTCTTTTAATTAGGAAAAATTGAAAAAACAAAAGAATACACAATGCTTTATATCCCAAGTTCTTTTATTTTTTTAATTTTTTAAAAATCTTTATTTATTTGAGAAAGAGAGACAGATGGACAGACAGAGAGAGGTAAACAGACGAAGAACAGAGAGAGAGAGGGAGAAACAGATTCCAAGGCAGGATCTAGGCTCTGAGCTGCCAGCACAGAGCCTGACGCAGGGCTTGAACTTATGAACCATGAGTTCATGACCTGAGCCGAAGTCAGATGCCTGACTGATGGAGCCACCCAGGTGCCCCTATAAATCCCAATGTCTTGGTGACTAGGTTTTCAATATGTATTTGGTTCTATGAATCCTGATTGGAGCACCAATGTCATGGGATTTGGATTAAGCCTCTTGGTTATTTCAAGACATTGTGGATGACAAGAGTCCTCTGTGGCTTGCTTGTTTATCTTATTGTTTTATATCTAACACTTGCTAAGGTACAAGAAATTTTATCTTACGTCTTTTTATTCTTGACACAGACATATAATTTCATAAACTATTAGGGTTTTGTGCTTCCAGAGAGACAGTTATGGGTATATTGAAGAAAAGTGTAAGTCTTTTCTTAGAACATTCTAGTACTATTATGTGTTACTGGGACAGGGGAAGTAGGGAAGACAGAAAGGTGTCTTTGAATTGTAAATGGTGTAAAACAAACACTAAATTCCCAAGTTCAAAATTACTATATTAGGTTTTATACCCCAGATTCTCCCTTTAGTACTCTTAAGTGTATTAGAAAAAGCCAAAAGAATAGTTGTCAGTTACATATTGCTTGATTAAATATAGTACAATGTGATACATATAAATAGATTTAAGATACAACATATTATATTTTGAGAGTTAGATAGTATATAAGCCTTAAAGTAACTATTGGTAAAACATACATACTTAAAAAAATATACATACATATGTATAAAGTATATACACAAGGTATATACTTTAATGCAATTTAGAAAAACAGCAGATATTTAAATTACACCAATAGCCCCAAGATGAATTAAATTTAAAATTTTTCTTTAATCTCTAAAATATTCCAGATACTAATTTAGAGTGTTACAGTACTACTGTTTTGAACATAACTTTCAGCTAATATTTTTTTGTTGAGTTGTCAGGGCTGGAGAGAAATATATATAACATACATAAGCTATGGTCTTTTTTTTGTCAATGGATTATTAAAACAACAATCATAAATATATTAAGCATGTATAATTCTTTTTTGAGGGAGGGGGTGATTGAATCTTTAATGAGAAAAAATATATATTGGACTCTGGAACACTGTTTCGCGTGTTACCGAGTCAAGGGTCGAAGATACACATGACAGACCTAGCAAACAGGATATACAGAAACAAAGATATACACGGGTACAGGATGGAAACTTGTAGTGCCTGGCAGGATTAGGTTTCGCTCTCCTCGTCCCTCACCAGCATGTTGGGGAGCCCACAGCTGATGAGGACCAGGCTCTGGGCGCTGCGGGGTGCCCTCCAACACGTCCACCTCCAGCAGCATGTGGCCATCTTCCTCAGAAATTNGCTGTCTCTCTCTCTCTCTCCTAGAAATAAATAAAACATAAAATAAAATAAAATAAAACTGTGTTAAAAAAAAAAGAAATTCCTCATCACACTTAACACCTTTCAAACGGCATTTTAGGTACCTCCAGCAGATACATGGTATCCACTACGTCCAGGAGAGTCGCCCACTCCACCCTGGGAATCATACATGTCACGAAGTTGGGGTTCAACTATCCCCGAGTGCACGCGGACCTAGGTGGCCTGGAAGCTCAGAGAGAAGCCAGACTCTGTGCTTCTGCAAGCTCCACAGAGGTGAGCAGCTTCATGTCGCCACAAAGCAGTTCTTAATATATTTAAAGCTGTTTTTATTTTTTTTTTAATTTTTTAATGTTTTTAAATTTATTTCTGAGAAAGAGAGACAGTGTGAACAGGGGAGGGTCAGAGAGAGAGGGAGACACAGAATCGGAAGCAGATTCCAGGCTCTGAGCTGTCAGCACAGAGCCCGACGTGGGGCTCAACCCATGAACCATGAGATCACGACCTGAGCCAAAGTCGGACGCCCAACCAACTGAGCCACCCAGGCGCTCCTATATATTTAAAATTTCCTGGAATATAAGCAGAGAAATGATTTAAAAAGAATCATCACCTCAAGTTATTACTATAAAAATGACATTATAGCATTTGTTTTTCTGGGGATCATCTTAAGTATTTAAAGAAGAGGATATCTTTGAAAAACATGCAAACTATTCTGAACAGTTAAGGCAATTATCTAGATGTTGAAGAGGTCACTATAAATCACAGCAGTGAGTTTAGAGATGAGCTGATACATGAGGAAAAGATGATATTTGGATTAATCATTTTGATACCATCTTCAGTTCTCCATTCAAAAGAATTGATCTGTACCCCCAAAAACTCACTAAATCAAACCAAGCAAATAAATACTGTTCAATAGTGAGGTGTTTAGGCATCCAGTGCATTCTTTGGCTAGGTTATTAATGATATGTATTAACATATAAATTCCGGAGATACTCACTCATAAGCCATTTGAAGTAGAAATGGAATACAGATCTAACTAAAATATCATCTTTGGAAAATATTCAACATTTCATAATTATCAGGAGAAAATATAACATTGAAAAACTTTTTACATGAGGCATTTAAAAGAGTGGTTTCTGAGAGTGCTCAGCAGATCTTAACTGATGTGTAGGTATAGGGAAAAGGAAAACAAAAAGAGGAATATATTGAATTTAAAGGAAAAAAATACCTCTGAGGTCTTGTGAGGTCTTCTGAGATTCTTTTCGCCAATATCTAAGATATAGTCAAATTACTTCTACTACTATGTGCAGATTTACAGGCATTAATAATATATGTTTTTTCATTTGTTTCTGTCTTTAAATATCTACCAAAGACATTGAACAGAATAAATGGGAGCTAACAGATAATTTCCTAAGTTGACGTAGATTGGTGAAAGATGGCCCTTACAATTCTGAGCAGACAGCTATGAAAAATCCACGGCCTTCTGCTCATTTCCCTAGCCTTTAATCATAAATGAGTCTTTCAAAAATGAGCTTGATTAACTCAACGTCCCTGGATCTTATATATGTTGATAAGTTAAACTCTTTTTCCTCTCATTTGCTCAACCACAGTAAGTATCAAATATAGTTCATTAATTTTTAATTTTGTAACTAAATTTTATTGTGAGCATTTTACTAACACTGTATTATAATTACGTTTTTCTTTCTAATCAAACTGATACTGCACACATAGTACCCATGTGAGTCTTTCCAAATGTTGGATCTATTTTTATCTCTCTTGATTTGTGAGATTCTCTTTGTATACAAGCCATAGTAAATTGATAATTCTTTTTTCTATTTAATAAAATGTAACATTACTTTTCTACACAGTAGCTGAATACGTGAAGCTTAGGAATAAATTTATACACACACACACACACACACATACAAATGCATACATATGTATATGTACACACACACACACATACAAATGCATACATATGTATATGTGTGTATATATATACACACAAATGTATGTTTTCCATTAAATTTCAATAATATTTGAGTTAAATGCAAATGGCTTGATACAATGAAGCATACTTTTGAAAATACGGTATATAATATGAGCTTTTCATTATTTAAATAATTAGTTTCTCCTTCTGGCATGGGTTTTAAAATTACAAAGAGCCTGGTCAGCTCAGACTAGAAAACTCTACTGGATAATCTTCTAAACTTTCTCCAATTTTTAAAAAGTATTAATTTGTTCTAGTCTCTCCCCTGCCATTATATATAAAATTGTATGAATGTTAATTTTGATAAGCCTGTTAAGCTACACTACATCAGCATTTCTCATGCATGTAAACATGGATTCCTTCCTAGGATACTATTTTCGCTGAATGCATTGATTCTGTTTGTGAGTACATGTGTTAAAGTAACTGTAACTTTATGACATCCATACATTTCAAGTTTAAAAATCATTGCCAGAATTCAAGTGCATTCTGTGTGACTTAAATGTTAGGCTCTATTACCTGCATATTTATGAATACAGAAAAAGTAGCACAGTCCTTCAAAATAATTCTAATAAATCATGTTGTAGCTAAACATTCTAATTGGAAAAGTAACATGCACAACTATTCTGTGACATGAAAATTGAAATGTGCAAATTCACAGAATATAAAAGTGTGAATTTTCGCTTCAGTTCATTGATAAACAATCACATACTACACAATGATGTCTCTAACCATAAGTGAATTAATTGTCAATGTGTTTTTCACATTGTTGTTTGCTGTCACACTGCTTGTGTTCAAATATGTTTAAATAATTAAAATGTGCTACAATTGTCCAGGTCATTCTAGTTTCTGAAGAGATAAAAGAAGACCCACATGACACAAGAAAAAAAAATGCTTTGTACTTATTTGTTTTTGTTCCAAGTCAAAAGTTTCATTTTGTAACCATAAATTACTAAAGCAAAGCTAAACATATGCAGAATAGCACCATTTTTCCAAAGAGAGATGATGATACACAAATCAAATAAGAACACTTTGAAACATTCTCCTAAGAGGTATCACAGAACATATGCTGTGTGTTTGTGAGCCAGTGGTTTTAATAATCCTCCAGTGCTTTTTAGCCAATCATGGCTCATGTTAGATGTATTATTCATAGAAATATATTTACTAAATTGTATACCTATTTTATTTAAACAAGAAAAATGTGAAATGAGTAATTCAATTGGAACACATTTCCTGTTTCTTTCATCATCTAATCATCCAGAACTTGAAAATTATCTTTATTATAATTTCTCAATTCTATTGAACTTTTTCATTATTTTCAAAAAAGCCAAGGATATTTGATCCCAGAGATCAAATACCACTAGGTCTATGTTAATAAAAGTTTATCGATGGTTTGTGAGAAGTCCTAAAGGTTCATGGATGAACAAAATTATATTTTATGATAAGCTTTCTGCTAATACCTAAGACAAATAAGGCTACAATATAGTTTTCTTCTTTAAAACTTAAACATGAATTGTTTACCAAAAAATAGGTTAAAAGCCTCTCATCATTACTTATGTTAAATAGTAATTTAATAGTAAAATAATCTTTTTCAAACCTTTAATTCTTAGAGATAAATGTAGATCACTCTTTGGTATTGCTTCCTTAAAGAATGCACTTTTATTAGTTACTGTAAACATCATATCTACATTATTGTTTATGGCTGCCTTGACAAGAGCAATAGAGATAAATGATAATCACTATTAAGTGCTTGCTGCATGCCAGGAACATTATACTTATTCCTCACCCAGCTGTCTAAGACAAGCATTCCTATTATCTTACAGATGATGACTATGAGCTTGAGAAAGTTTACTTGCCTTACCCAAGGTCATGAAATTAGCATGTAGTAAGTTTCAGGTTGGTCTGGCTTGAAAGTCTATCTTCTTTCCATTAACAGGTTAAGTATTGGTTTGTGAAAGTGGTCAAGATATATCATTAAGACCTTGGTATTGGCTGATGGATTGTCTATGAGGTAGAACATTGGACATACTATTAGGATATATGTCAGCATTATGCCTGTGGTAAGTTTTTAATTTTATAGATACCTAAAAAATAAAAATAAATGACAAGATTATTATAAAGGTCTTGTTCTTTCCAGCTCTAAATTCTTTATTTAATTGCCTTATATAAATATGTATTTTAAGGGTTTCAACAACAGTCATCATAAAATATGTCTTCTTGAGTAGACATCCATATTAACCATGTCTCTTTGATCTCATTTTCTTATGGTTCATAATATTGTGTTCAATGTGAATAACTAATAAATTGATTTTATTACCAAGAACTTCCTGGATGATGTCTGTGGAATTAATAATGCATGCTATTTTCAAATGTATCAGTTTTACTTTTTATATGTGTATTATTAAAGTTGGCATTTCATAATATGCATAAACCTAGGCACAATTAAAGGTTTCTGGAGGTTAATATAAGGTAATGATGTATAATATTCCTTTAACTTAGCAATAATCACATCTCAGATAAACTTCATTGGCTATGATACTACCACTGCGCAAAGCTAATATTCCTATTCAAACATGTAGATTCAGTAGCAACAACAAAAATCATTACTTGCCAAAATACTAGGTCTTGGGAACTAGTTTGAGTGTTATTTTTCCTTCTTTATCAAGATTATAATCAAATTGCAGAGAGGATATCTGTACAAAAATTGATATAAAAAGTGATATAAAACTATGAGACAATACTTGGTAATTGTGAAAGGAGAGGTCCGGATAGGTTCTCCTGAAAGATTTCACAAAAGTAGTGACTGGTGAAGGATGCTGTGCTCCTAAGATATTGTTTAAAAAGTAAATTACTAGGGGCGCCTGGGTGGCTTAGTCGGTTAAGCGTCTGACTTTCGCTTAGGTCATGATCTCGCGGTTCGTGGGTTCGAGCCCCGCGTCGGGCTATGTGCTGACTGCCAGCTCAGAGCCTGGAGCCTATTTCAGTCTGTGATTCCCTCTCTCTCTGACCCTCCCCTGCTCATGCTGTCTCTCTCTCTCTCTCTTTCTCCTAGAAATAAATTAAAAAAAAAAATTAAAAAAAAAAACTTACTTCTAAAAAAAAAAAAGTAAATTACTAGAAGCCAGATAGAACCTTCAAACTACAATGCAAGTCTGACACTTGAAAAATAAGAGTTGGAAGAATAGAGAATAAATAGGAAGAGATTCACATGGCAATGAAGTTGCCAAAGTGTTTTAGCTATGCCCATGGCTATTCCTCAAGTCAAAATAATTTACTAGAGTACTTCATGTTTCAGAACAAATTTGCCACATGGGTCACTTAGAATTGTGATAGCTGGAAGGAAGTATTAAGAGATAGAAAAGTGGGAGTGCCTGGGTGGCTCAGTTGGTTAAGTCTCAAACTTCGGCTCAGGTCATGATTTCACGGTTCATGAGTTTTATCCCTGCATCAGGCTTTTTGTTGTCATCACAGAGCCAGCTACAGATCCTTTGTTCCTCTCTCTGCCCCTCCTCTGCTCACTCTCTCTCTCTCTCAAAAACAAATAAACATTTTTTAAAAAGACATGGAAAAGTGGATACCTCCCTACTCTTGTTGTCATAAGCAGCTTTCACTCTTCTTGCTCCTCACAGTCAATTTCTTTACCAAGAGAGTGGCTCTTATGCTTGCCTGCTGGATCCTAATCGTGAGATCTCTGGAAACAACCATAGCCTATGCTTTAATGAATGCTATTTTCAAAGGTATCAGTTTCACATGCTACATCCTCTGCCATGACTGTTTTTGCCTTGTGGACTAAAAAACTCAAATCATAAATATCCCAGAGTTACAGAGACTTGATACAAATAGTCTCTCAGTTGGCTCTTGGAAGAAGTAGTAAATAGTTCCACTCCCACTTCCTTCTTTGTTGCTTAACCAATGATTTTTGTTTGTTGGTTGGTTTGGTTTGGTTTAGTTTTCATTAGGCACACAGTTCCATACACATGTATCTGATTTAATGCAAAGATTACATCGTGGAGGATCCCATCCAACTCTTTCAGAATATTGCATCTCCAGTTGGCACATCAGCTATGCCTTTAGAAGTCAATTCCAATACTCTCTGAGACCAGATGCTTCTGAATGGTATGGTAATTGATATCACAGGTGGATGTCAGGGTTTACTGTGAAGAGAATCTAATGGTCTGATGCTTTGGGGTGTGGAATTCCATGCCTGTGGATCAGTGATTCTGTAAGCCTGTAGATAGTGGTATTGAATGAGGCTCTGTGTACAGGAATTTTGGCCCTTACCAGGTATAAATATGTCTCCCTATGAAGATGAATTGCTGGATGTTCCAGGATAGAAGGGTACCAATATAGTCAACTTATGAAGTAATCAACTGGTCTCCCAAAATATAGTTAAAGTATAAGTGTTCCTTTCTATTGTTGGATTATTTAGTGTTAAGGAGTAGGTAAGTCTTGCAAAGGAGGAATTTATTCTGTTTGTTTCATGGATAGTGTCCCCTTCAACCATCTTGGCAACTTTGTTTATTATAGTCAAGATGTGAGCCAGAACTGAAGTCATCTGAAAGCTTCACTGAGACTGGAAAATCCATCACTATGAAAGCTCACTTACACTGCTGGCAAATTTAGTTCCAGTTGTGGTCAAGAGGCATTAATACCTAACCACATGGAGCTCTCCACAGGTTACCTGAGTATCCTCCTGATGTGGTAGCTGTCTTTCACCAAAATGAATGATCCAAGAAAAGGTGCTGGAGATGCCACTATATTTTTATATATGACTTAGCCTTGGTAGTCATACACCACCTCTTCTTTTAATTCTATTGGTCATGTAGAATACAATGTGTCTGATACAACATGAGATGGGATTACTCAAGGGCATAAATACCAAGAAGAGATCATTGGGGTCATTTTGGAGGCTGACTACCATATCTGCTTTCTGGGCCTTAAAATAACATCTCTTCCACATAAAAATAGACTCTCCTTTTCAAGTATACCTAACATCTCATCCATTTTTATATAAGAGTCTATAAATGTGTCATCTAAATCAGTTCCCAGTGTAGACAAATTTCCTCTAGAGTAGTTCTTTAAAACAGCTCCTCAAATGCAGTTCTTCTCAATCTGAAGAATCTGAACTATCTCATAATAATGTATTATGCATTTGAGAAGAGACATAACTTTCTAAAAAATTTTGTCCAACATATCCTGTGATTTAAGCAGAGAGGTTTTTATGTTTATTGGAAGCTAACAAGAAAAAAAATTATAAGTAAAAGTGTTTAAAGTTTAAATTGGATTTAAGAGAATATTCAAGTGAGACATAATATATCATTTCAAATATTCAGTGAGTGACAATATGAATAAGGATTTCCTAGGGGTCATCATAATTGTACAAATATTTCTGAAATATTTTAAGAGAGAACATAGCAGTAAATGGTTTGTTAAATTTGTGACCCTTCATCTCTGAGGTCCTATGTTTTTATAAATGCATAACATCAAAAATAATTTATGAAAACTACATTCAACAAATGGCCAACGTTAATGGAGAGGCCTGGGAACTTATAAAATGTGTGTTTTCATAATCGATGGAAAGTGAGGAAAAGAACAAGTTAAATATAGCCAAAAGCATCTCATACTTGTTTTAAAATACACTCAGATTATAAAAAAAAACCCAAATTGGTATTGTACAAACGTCCTCACTAGACATTTACAAGTACTTAAAAGGATCATTTGATAATTTTTAAAAATGCTTTCTATTTGTTTATTTTTGAAAGAGAGAGTATGAATGGGGGACAGACAGAAAGAGAGGAAGACACAGAATCCAAAGCAGGGCTGTCAGCACAGAGCCTGACAAGGGGCTTGAACCCACAAGCCATGAGACCATGACTAAAGCCAAAGTCGAATGCTTAACTGACTGAACCACCTAGATGCCCCTCATTTGTCTGAAATTTTTGATCGTATAATCATATATTTTTCTCTCTGACTCTCTTGTTCCCAAGCTCTTCCTTCTTGTTCCCAAGCTAATCTTTCTTTCTTCTCTTTTTCTCTTACTGTCCATTTTCATTATTTTTTCTATCCATTAAATGATTATTATCTACGCAATTATGTTTTTACTTATTAGGCAGTATAAAATAGAGCATGGGTTTGAAGTTGGGGTAGTTGCATACATTTCTCCATTCAACCAAATGGACAGAGAGAGACCTTGGACATAGCACTTTATAATACTTGTAAACTTCATTTTCCCTGTTTGTAAAATGGAGATTTGAGTACCTAATTTATTTATCTATTAGAAAAGATGTCAATAATTTATATAAAACACTGGCACATAATTAAATTAGATAAATTATTTACTTTTTCTATTTTATGTTATTAAATATCATTTTCTCTGATATTTGCATCCCTCCACAAATCCTTGATCTGGAAAAGTTTCCTCTGTAAAAAATATACCTTCAGTAAGCCCTATGGTAATACAAACTGTCTCCAAGTAGACTGTCCTGATGGCTTTTGTTACATGCAGCTGAAGTTTAAGAGATTTCCTCCTTTGTCTTTATCATACAAACATCTGAGGTTAGCATAAAGGATATAGTTATAACATAAAGAAAGGGAAAAATGTACAAATATTGTTTTAATAATATTTCAAACTAGTAATTAAATTGCCTACACAGTAAGCTTATGGTATTTCATATAATTTTTAAGATTAATGATAAACCAAATACTTGTTATTCACTGTCTTCTGGGTAGTTTCTCCAAGTACAATCTCTATTCAAAATATGCCCTACAAATTCCAGCACCTAGGAAAATAGCTCCTTTGCATGTACCCCCTATGAAATTTGCTTTGTAATAGACACTAACTTAAATATTAACATAAAATGAAAATTCAAAATGAGAAAATTCTGAGGCAACAGTTTTGTTCACAATAAATATTAAACACTTTAAATGTTTTGTTAGATATTTCAAAAAAATGAAGTCAGGTGGAAGATATTTGGCATAAATGCAAGTGTGTATCACAAATATTGTGGGACCAAATGTCATTTCAAATAGCACTCTGTAAACTGATCAAAGAATAATTATCCATTGAAATTTAACATTTATCATAAAATTATGACTGCCTTTCTATGTAAATTACTCAAATATAAATATATATCAATAATAAGAAATATAATTTATTTATTAAAAGAATTTTATATTAAGATAGAATTGCCAGAGCAACACAGTTGGTAAATAACATTAGTAAATAAGAATTAACAGCTGCTCAAAATGCATTCATTCTCAGTAGAATATCTATGCATTCCATTATCTAACAATAATGCTAGTTAAAGAGAGAAAATAGTCTATTAGTAAGGAAAGCTATAATGTGTCTGTATTGAAATAGTTCAAACTGAATCAGTTCAGGAAGGATCACTTACTATGCATCCCTCATACCTGTCAAGGTGGGCCTTGTCCAGGTTGCAGACTTTTGACTTTTGCTTCCCTACTTTCAGGACAGATAGGTAAATCCTTAAATTGATCCCCATGCCATGCTATATGGATCAGCTTTCAACACACATTCTAGAATAATTAGCACATATTTGGAAGCACCCTGTGGTCTGATCAACAAGAAGATATTAATATGAAAACTGTCACATGTTCTCCTAGAAGCAGATACTGAGATGGCCATGTGTATGAAGGAAATGTATTAGGGGACATTCCTATGATCAGTGTTTGGGGAAAAACAGTAGAAACCAGATGGATCAGAAGGAGATATTGGACAGCAGTGCCGTCACACCAATATCTGTGCCAACTGTGATGGGATCTTTGAGAATAGAGGAGCCCTCTGGAATTGTGCTGAGTTTTAGGGACAAGGTTAGGACTCTATACCCCTGTGTGGATCATCACTAAGCATAGGTTCACTGGAGAAGGAGAAGTGAACAAAGGGAGGTGAATCTCTTTGGCAAAAACAACTCCTAAAGAGGACTGAACTCTCAGATGACAACTTTCTGAGCAGGCAGAGTAACAAATCTTCTGTCCAATATGGAAGGAGGGTGTGCTATGTACCTTGAACAGCAAAGTAGGACATGAGAGCCCTGTCTTTATGCTACTTAGACCCACTTGCTTAGTTTGAGTCCTGGAAACAGCTACTTCAGTGCAGCAGGGACTCTTTTCCTAGGGGAAAATATAAAAGAAATATTAATGGAACAAAGGCAGTACCATTTCCTGCAGCTGGACCAGAGGCAACACATAATCTCCATTCTCTGCCTTACGAAATTCCTTAACCCTTAGCCACGGGTGGGTCACCTGGTGAAATCAAGACCCATTCCAGAGAGGTTCAATCTTCTCTTTACCATATCCTGCTCAGGCCATGGGTGCTATACTTTTCCATTTACCTACCATCACAATTTAGCAAGGTAGTACTAAGTGCTTCCCAAGTTAATCACCTGGTTGCCAAATATATTTATCCTTACCTTACCTCCTCCTAATGACTAAAATTAATTAATGCTACCAGTATGATGATTCATTATCTTGCCTTCTGATTCCTCAGCACAAGATACGTGAATATAAAATGCCCAGACAACAGCTGTAACTTAAAGTATCATGGGAATTTCTCTTGCCTTGTACCTTAGTGAAAATGTGCTCCTTTTGAGAAATGGGAATCTAATTCTACAGAGCACAGAGTTATGAGAATAGAATCGCAAATGCCTCCAGTGAGTCATGGGAAGAGACGGTAAAGTGGGATACTCCTGCTCTGTCCCTTAGTTATAGATCCCTGCATATACTTATTGGAAAAATAGGAAGTATAATGGTAACTGAGTTAGCATGCATTTTTCCAGCATTCTAGAAATACCTCTTACAACATCATTTCCAACCTGGTACCGCAGCTATGCTTTTACAACACTGTTCCACCACTCTTTTTGGTTGAACCTTTAATTCTGTGGTCATGGTCCATTGATGGTATCTCCTTTAATGTAAAATGAGTGCCTTAATCTGGAGCAATATCATATGGGATATGGTTTTGCTGAATGAAACATTCTGAGTCTTCAGTAGTTTGTGCTCATTGAGACAGTGTGGGAGGAAAGGCAAACTCAAGCACAAAACAATTGTGAAAATACATTGTTGTGAAAATACATTGCTTCCCCATTTCATTGTAGAAGAGTTCCAATTTAATCAATTTACCCCTAAGGACCAATTGGTATCCTGGAGGAAGGATACGACTATACTAGTCGTTCAATGTTAGTTTTTCATTATAGAAGACTGAACACTCAAAAATGTGAGCAATGTGATCAGACTTAGTGAACGGAAGCCCATCTGTAGCCTATAGCTCTGGGTGCTCCATTCATGTACTTACAGTGCCACCTCTTGAGTGGTCTGTGACAGAGACTGACTGATATCAACTGGTTGCATCATCCTGTGTATTTGGTAGCTTAATGTCTCTTCCAAGACTGATGGACTCTGATAGTCATTAAGAATACAGTGAGAGTACAGTCTTCATGTTTTGTGACTATCACTGGTCAGTCCTTTCACAAAATTATATACCATATCTTCATTTCCTATATTTTGATATTTTCTTTCAGGTCTTGATCAACAGTCCAAACATTTGCAACTGTCTATGAATCTGTATATCTTCTAAATATGGGCTACCTCATTTGCCACACGAAGCAGATACCAGGTGTCACATACAAAGACATGTCCTCTGAAGAATGTCCTCACATCATTGTGTTTCAGAGCCATCTCTGAGTGGAGCTGTAATGCAGCCCTCATTCATTTTCAGCTGCAAATATACTCAGATAATCTGTCCATGAACTAAGCTCAGAATTTTTTTATCTTTTGTGAGGAGGTCATAAAGGGTCTACAGTGGGACTATACATGTGAATTGAGGAAGAGACCCTGCAATCATTGTGGGTGATGTGACAGTCTGCTCATAGCTCCCAGGACATGTTTGTACCCTCTGATATTGCTTGTTGGATCTGAATGAAACAGGCTGAATAAACCACTGTAAGACAAACCTTACCATGCAAACTCTGGTCAGCAAATAGGAACCTAAATACAATGGGACTAATTAGATCCCAGGATGGGAGGGGCCAAGCGGCCACACTTACATTAGGGGAAAATGGAGTCTTTTTTTTTTTAATGTTTTATTTATTTCTGAGAGAGAGAGAGAGAGACAGTGTGAGCAGGGGAGGGTCAGAGAGAAAGAGGGAGACACAGAATCTGAAGCAGGCTGACCTGTCAGCACAGAGTCCGACACGGGGCTCAAACCCACAATCTGTGAGATCATGACCTGAACCGGAAGTTGGACGCTTAACCGACTGAGCCACCCAGGCGCCCCAGGGAAAAATGGAGTCTTGGAGAGCTCTGAAAGTTGACTTAGAACACATAGCTTGTTATCAATAATGAGACTGTATGGCCCTGAAGCCTGCATTCTCCCATGACCATAGCCATGTGGGATGGTTAGAGATTACAGGATATGAAGTCAGATGAAGCAGAGTTCACTCTGCACTCTTGTCATTCCAGACAGGAGTTTTCAACTTTTATTTCCTCTGTGCATCCTGCTTCCAGCTGCCTAGAGTGCTATCAACACCTCAAAGTCCTCCATTATACACAGAATTTGTTCCTATTTCAGTTCAAAGCACTCACCTAAGAAAGCCTTTCCCAATTCCCAGATAAGATCAGCTATTCCTCTTATATATGCTTTTAATATGCTGTGTAGTTTCCTTTTATCACTCATCATTTGAAATAATCTATTACTGTGAAAAATTGATGAAAGCTAATTTCTTCTGTTAAACGATAAGGGTAAATTCTGTGTTCTTACCATTATATCCTTAAAGGCCAATATAGCCTTCTAGGGAGTAAAATCATGAAAATATCTGCTAAATAATGTTGCTATTTGTTTTATTTGCAATCTCTTAAAAACATTTCAGCCAGAAATTCCCAGTTCGTGTTTTTGAGAAGAAAATGTAAGCTCACCATGTATGGAAATGTAACTCCATATGATGACAATAAGAACCTGTCCCCATGGGAGTCCATTTTGGCCATATTCTCAGCACATGCATGATGTCATTTATACTTTCAGGTCCTCCCTTATATGTTGCCTTTAATTATTCTCCCTGTGTTTCATTTGCATTAAATTTATTCTTTGTCTCCATATGTAGCAACCTGAGAACAAAAATCCCCTGCATACTTTATTAGAAACCCTAATGCAACTCATAAAAGGAGAGAACCCCCATTGGCATAAGGGACACATTGTTAAATGGATGCATGATTATATTCTACATGTCACACTTAATTGAAAAGCAACCTTGAAATTCAGTAATATCTCACTCAGGAAGGCAGAAACTCTAAAATAAATTAAAACACAGTGGTTTATGCCTTTTTGCCCTTATGACAGACGAGCATGACTTAAGCAGCCTTGATTTACTGAAATCTCTTGAGGCTCAAGTCACTAAAGAAATAGTGTAAGTCACTACTGCCGTATTTCAGTAAAGGCTAACATTTTGCCTCAGCATATGAACAAATTGGATCTTCAGAAGAGATGTTAACAGAATGATAAATGATATTATCTTTGAATTTAGGATTTTGAGTTGAATGTTATACAACATGTTTCCTCCCAGAAATTATAAAACCACATGGATGAAAAATCTGCTTCAGTATCAACAGAGATAAAGAAAAGGGGAAAAAATAAACTTTTTAGAGGTTGCATTTTGCCCTTCTCACAAATAACTTTTCTGTGAATCATAGATTCTATGTAAGTCATGTAAGTAATTATTTTTTAAAATATTTTCATGGACTTCCACTTCTGGCTATGGTGAATTAGCATGCAACAGAGCAATAGTCCTACTGAGGACAACTAGAAAGTAGAAACAAGCTAAATTATAAAAAAAAGGTATCTCCTCTCTAATGGCATGGGACGGATAGTAAGGTTAATAGGACTGTAAGATTAGGGGACAAACCAGAACCAAAACAAAAAGTGCTCATAAAGGATATATTAATATGGAGATCCTGAGCAAGAACTAGCTTTTGGGAGGCAGAGAATCTTAACAATCCTTTCCATGGTGCTGGGAGACAAAAGTTGAAATTTAGGATAACTAATGCATCCGAATTTGAGAAGTTAAGATACCAGGGAGAAGCAAAGTGCATAGATATGAAGCCAACCATCTAGGCTGGCTTTCTCTCAGAAAGAGATTTCACCAAACCATAAATTGCCTGGGTCACAAGGTGCAGCAGCTGTGCAGACTCACTGAAAGTCTCAACACAGTGGGCAGATAAACACTGGAGTTGAAGGTCAAGCATAATAGGAAAGTTTGCTGAGCATTTTCCATCAGGGCTCCTGAAAGAGGATACTATGTAGGTGACAACATAGTGGTAACTGTAAGAACTAGTTAAAGGTTAATCTTACCTTATATTTTGAGGTAAGATAATGAGTTTTAATAAAGATATTGTACATTATTAATCCCCTTCAGCTAGACTCATCATGACATTTTTCTGCCCTCAATGAGTTTTCTGCTACTTCATGGGATAAATTTTTGAACTTTTAGGAATACCACCATACCAGATGTTGCTTTTCTAAGTAAGCCTGTAAACATCTCTCCTCTGCCAGTCGGCACAATGTTAAATCTGTCAGTGGAAAGCACTGGGGAGATACTGCTGGAAGAAGGGACCTGTCTTCCTGTTTCCAGTGAGCTTTTCTTTCTTGCTCTGGCATCAGTGCCAGAGTATGGCTGGACTCCAACTGGTTCTCGCCCTCCAGCGAACTCCAGAGGCACTCAGGCAGACAGCTCTCCTGTGAGCTTCAGCATTATGCCCGTAGATCCTGCTTCCTAGTAGGTCCTGATGACACATTAGTGAGAGGTTTTTCATGCCTCACCCCAGCATCCTAGAAAGCTCTTCATCAAGATACCAGTGTTCCATTGGGCAGTTTCCTGATTTTCAATCTTTGACTATGGACCTCAGCGAACTTCTCCATCAGAGTGTGAAGTAAAAACCACACGTTTTCCAATGACGTTTGCTTCTCAGCTTGGTGGAAGGGAAGATTCTCCCAAGTTTATACTTTTCTTGGGTACTCTGCTTCAGTCTTGGTAACTGATCCTTATATCTGCTGTTTAACTCTTTTTAGTTAGTAGATATTAATTAACAGTTTTTTGTGTTAAAAATCTTGAGTTCAAATTACCGATGTGATTTCTTCCCCTTAAAAGGAAACTGACTAATAAATCTACCACCCTATTTTCTATCTAGCATAATATTCTCCTATACCTCTTACTTATACCCACTCACTATCTATAGCTTATCCAATGATATGTCACACTTATCTCATTAGATCTGCTAACACACAGCCACATAAAGTGACACCTACCTGTAGAAAAAAATTAATTATTGAGGAGAAATCAGCAACCCACACATGAAGGACTAGTTTTACCATGTGCTAAGACATATTATTTAAAAATCAACAAGAAAAAAAATCAGTGTAGGATCTCTGAAATTTCTTTACAGAAGAAGATGCTATAATGCAGTCATCTTAATAATAGGAGTTTTCTGTTCAATGAAGATGTCATTGAATTTGTTCCAAGTTATGTATTTGTCTTAACAATATTCTGACAAACAATTTTTTAAGTAAGGATGATTGGCAGGTTTGGGCAAATTACACATATTATAATAATAAAAGAGTCCTAATAATTTTATAGATGATGAAAATGTTCACTCAATCATAATAAATTAAATTTTAGAAGGTTTCCTAAAGAAAAGTTTATGCAATTGAATTTGTTCTCACTTTTATTACAGGGAAATTTTGATAGTGCTTTACAACATTATTTTTAAACAATGTCAATATTTCATTTAAGGTTTGAGGAGCTAGGGTAAAAGCAGAATTGGCATGGAGAGATTTCTTCATCTCTTTCTTGGTCTCCAAATACATGCCTATAAATGAATTTTTGATTCAAACAAAGTACCCACAACCAATGAAAATTATTGTATATTTTATACCTAATTAAGACTCAAGCTTTCTTACTTTTATTGCCAATACAGATAAAGCAACTTCTATCTGTTATTTTGCGGGAACAAGAAGCCTTTTAAGCAATGATGAGGTTGTGAGTACCATCATGAGTACCATCAACTATTCCCATTCACACATGAGCACGAGACTTAAGCAGTGAAAACAAGAGACCAATATTGTTTTGTTTTAAGTTTTTGTTTAAATTCCAGTGAGTTAATATATGGTGTAATATTATTTTTAGTGTACAGTATGGTCATTCCACACTTCCATAAAACACTCAGTGCTCCTTACAACAACTCTTCCTAAGCCCAGCCACTTCGGTTCAACTGCAACTACCGAGAGCTACAATCTACATATTCCTTTGATGGCTGACTACTGAAGAACCTTTTCTGATACAAATTTTTATAATAAGCTCTCAAATGATTAAGCATTACTCAGCAGTCTTGTTAGAGATGATCCAGAAAGAGTATGCAGAATTTGGTCACATTTCTTCTTGAAATTTTAATAACAAGTTTTTAATGTTTATTAATTTATTTTTGAGAGAGTGAGAGCACAAACAGAGTAAGGACAGACAGAGAGGGAAACACAGACTCCAAAGCGGACTCTGGGCTCTGAGCTGTCACTACAAAGCCCAATGCAGGGCTCAAACTCACCAACTGTGAGATCATGACCTGAGCCAGTGTCTGACACTTAACTGACTGAGCTCCTTAAGAACCCCTCTTCTTGAATTTTTAAAAAGTATTAAGTGATTTCCAAGACCACTGGGAAAATGAATTTATTCTCACAATACTATTTCAAAACTATCTTTACCAAGAATATACAGCTGTGACTTAAGAAGTATTGGGCAATTGGAAAAGAGTACCACCTTCTTTCCTATCGAACCCAGTTGCTGCCTTGCTCCTATTAACTTTTACTGGAACTGCTTCCTGAAAAATGGTAATGATAATAAAATAATGATGCTACTTTAACTCTTGTATACTTCTTTCTAGATTAAAACACATTTCCAATAATACTAAGAGGCAAACAACTTTTCTCCATCTAGAATGAGTAAACCTAGGCTTTGAGAGGGTAAGGGCTTTGCCAATGCCATGATGTGTGTGTGGAGAGCCTAGACTTAAACCAAGGACTTTGGATGTTGACAAAATTCTTGGTTTCTACATCAGAAGTTGCCACTTATGATAATAATGTCGATAACAGCAGTACTGTTCAACATGAATTTACTATGTGATAGAGAATTTAGCTAATAGTTTATGCATGATATAATTTAATCCCCACAAATAATCCATGTTACAAGTATTCTAAGTATATATATCTAAGTCTATATATACCATAAAAATTTGACTTGCAAGCATAATTTGTTTCAGAAATACTCTTGTAATCCAAAGCTTGTATATGCTTGTATGTCAAAGCCAATTTCCCCATAAGAAATAATAGTTCAGATGATTCATTCCACAACCCAAAAATATTAACATAAAAATGATTGCAATACTGTAATATAATACAAAATAATAAAGAAAATACAAAATATAAAGAAAAATAAGCAAATTAACTTTCACTTACCTTTGAAAGCCTTTGTGACTGGTGTGAGGGAGACAAATGAGACAAAGCTATTGTGTAGGATGACTTTCACTATCATTTATGAAATCACGGCTATCTTTTAGCTCCATGGAATCTTTTCCATTTCCTGCAACTTTTTTTCTTTTCTTTCTTTCTGTTTTTTTTTTAATTTTTAACATTTATTTCTGAGAGACAGAGCATGAGTGGGGGAGGGGCAGAGAGAGAGAGAGAGAGATACAGAATCCAAGCATGCACCAGGCTCTGAGCTGTCAGCACAGAGCCTGATGTGGGGCTTGAACTCATGAACCGTGTGATCATGACCTGAGCCGAAGTTGGACGCTTAACCCACTGAGCTACCCAGGTGCCCCTGTTTCGTGCAACTTTAACAAGAAATGTACCAACTGACACTTGTTTCTGCCTCCTTTTGAGGATTTCACAGAAATGTGACATTGCATTGTCATTAAACAGATTCATTGCTTGCACCGCTACAGCCTTATACTTATGTTGTATAATACGAACTTTTCAGCATCTAGTTCTGTACTTGGTGTACATACCTGTTCACAAAGGAACTGTGATTCTTCCATAGGAAACTTCCAAGGACGAAGACAAGATGGTGATTTCTTCTTTTTAAAAAGAAACACATATTAATTTATATAACACATTTATTTAGCAAGTATTTGTCAAGCACACTACATAGGAAAATGGTGAATTTCATCTACTTATTGAGCTGTTTTAAAAAAATATCTTTCAGTAAAATTTTATTGTTTGTTTTTTTTAATTTTTTTTAATGTTTTATTTATTTCTAGGAGAGAGAGAGAGAGACAGTGTGAGCAGGGGAGGGTCAGAGAGAGAGGGAGTCACAGATTCAAACAGGTTCCAGGCTCTGAGCTGGCAGTCAGCACAGAGCCCGATGCGGGGCTCGAACCCACGAACCGCGAGATCATGACCTAAGTGAAAGTCGCACGCTTAACCGACTAAGCCACCCAGACGCCCCAGTAAAATTTTATTGTTGACTTGACTATGTCTTGCACGTTCTTTCTAAGGTTTATTCTAAGATATTTTATATTTTATTATTGTTGAAGTTATAAATGAAATTAATTTTACTTATATTTTCTAAACTTGAAAAGGAGTAATTTTTCTTACATTTTCCATCTTTGCGTCTAAGGAAATGTTACCATACTTCACGGGGTTTAAGGAAAGAGTGGAACTAAAAATTTGTGTTCATCTTGCCTGTGGTCAAGAAAAGGCAGATATAAATCATAAAAGCTTAATACTTTGTTATAAATGATAAATATAAATGATTAGAAATTCTGGTAATAAAAATACTGTTTATAAAAGATTCAATTTACAAAAAACTTTCATGCAACTAGTAACTTCTAAGAATTATAAATAAAGAAAGTGCAATTACAAAAATTGTAGGACCATCTCTTATCAACGTGAATAAGCTAACAAATTATATTCAAGTAAAAGTAGCTTTCTATTTTTCAACGTAGACTTAATTACAGAATTATCAGAGTCTATCAATTGTGTTAAGTTTGTTGATCTAAATCTGAAGAAGACACAGATTACCCTCAAAGAGTGTATAACTGGACAGTCTTACCACTAAAAATAGAAACTTTGAAACAGTGTGATAAATGCTATTATAGAGATATTCTTATTTAATCAATAATTCTTTTAAGAAAAATGAACATCTAATGAAAGTAATGAGTGCCCTGAGTCTGTCACTGATTATTTTAGATTTAAAAAATACATCTATTTTTCTACATGGGTGCTCTAGTGAAATAATTTAAAACCTATTCCTTGGGTTTATTTTGCTCCAAGTCTGGTTAATGTTATTTTTAATAAAACTCTTAAGGATTCATCCTATCCTTTCCGAGGGTCTGAATTAATAACACAATTTTATTTTGGTAGAGCATTTAAAAATTGAAAACATTTGTTTTAGATGTTTGTTAAATTATTTTCTTCTACAGAATTCCTGTGATTTTGTTGAATGAAATGTGTTCTGTATCTCCATGGTAATTCTTCTCTCAGATACTTAGTATCTAAGAGAATATATCATGCCTTCCCTGTTACATTCATAATGTCTGGGTCCAGTGGAAGCAGCCTACATGGATGTACAAGATGAGTAGACCATTAGTGGCATTTTACTGTAAAGCTATATCAGCCGCTTTAGAGTCACTTTATCCAGGTTCAAATTGTCCCCCCAACACTCCCCAGCTTCATTTCAGCAGACATTTATTAAATTTATTTTTCTGTGCTCAGATACCTTCTAGGGTTGTTATGACTCAGAAGGATTAAATAGGGCAAAACATGTAAAGTAGCGAGCGCATGCCCAACACATGATATATATTCTATGTATATGTTTATATAAATAAAATATAATTAATTTGATAATGGTGAAATTGTATGCATATCATTTACTTCATTTTTATCTCATAATGTCTAGAATTATTACAAGAGTGTATGCTGGAGTTACCTACTTCCAAAAAGAATTTGAAAAGCGGGTATCATGTACTTTCTTTGAATGAAAGTGAAAGATGAAGTCTATAAAATTCCTTTAGTAAACTTTTTACAGTCTCTTGGTGTCAATAATCATTTTGAACAAGTGATTCTCAAATATAAATCTTCAGTAATGACTTGTTCTGACATATCCCTGTGCTTTCAGTAGTCTGTTGTATACCCCTCACACACGCCAATTCAAAGTCAGCTTTCGTGGTACCCAACTTTGTTTTCATTTGGACACTGTTCCTCCTCTTCATTTTTCCTCTCCACCTTCTATTGCTTCTCTTCTTTATCCTCTCTACCTGAGCGCTGCTATCTACCCAACTATCCAAGAAGAAAATCTTGCCTTAATTTGGATTTACCTCCTCATTTGGCAATCTCAATAATATTTATCATTTGAGCTGTATGGTTCCCTTGAGTGGTCAGTATTTTCATAGCTAACATAATCTCTCTCTCTCTTTAACAATCTAGACATGGATTTTAAAAGAAAACCCATGATATTTATATATTTTTAATATTAATTAAAGCTTATATAAATTGCTAGCCTCATCAGATTTGTATCTTGGACTCTGTATCAGGAATGAAAACAAGAAACAAAAAAAATATAAATGTATATATTCAACAATGGCCTAATTACAAGATTGAAAAATCTCTTATTCTCTCTCTCTACCAGTAATCTCATTCTCACATATCTTTGTGCTTCCTTACTGGTTTTCCTCCTATCTTAAATGTTTTCACTCTGTTTTTAAAAATGTAGGTCCACCGTAAAAATAAATGCCAATAAATCAACACCTTAGACATTGGGAATACAATGGGAATATACTTTTTAGGTTTGTAATTCTTTGGCAATATTTATTCTACATTTATGCACACATACACACAGATGATAAGTGCAAAAGTAGACTGAGAAATACTATGATATGGAAACCTGAATAATTATGATAACTAAATGCTTGCAAGGGATTGTGAAAGAGAAAGCAGAATGTATAAACCACTCGAGATTAAGAAATATTCTGAGAACTCAATTTGTATAAGAGAGCAAATCTTGAGTATGAAATGTATATGAATAGGAATTTGAATTGAAGCAAGTAGACAATAAAAATGAAATTTCACTTTTGCCGTGGTGTAGGGTCTTGGATTTATCCAGAAGATAATCAAAAGTTATTGTAGGAATTTATATTGAAGATAATTAATTACAATTAAGCTTTTTTAGTATGACTTTAACTCCAGTATAGAAGTAAACCACAGGGGGAGAAAAAGGAAGCAGAAAGACCCACCAAGAGTCAAACTGTATCATAAAGCAGATGAAAAATTATGACCTAAGTAAAGCTAATGCCAATGAAGATAGGAATATATGATTTATAATATCTTAATATACATAATAGGTTTTAGAGACAGGAGGAAGAAGTAAGGAAAATGGAGAGATAAGGAAAGGCACACACATAACTGATTCACTCAAAGTGAGGGCTAGCAGTCACCATGGCTGTAATACAAGATGGGGGAGTCTTTAGGGAAAATACAATATTATGAATTTAGTGTTACAACTATTGAGCTTCAGGTGCCTATTTCACCTGTTCAAATACCAAGAAGATATTTGTAAACATAGGCCCAGACTTCAGGAAAGAAATCTAGGCTGAGAAAATTATCTGAGAGTTACAATACAGAGATTACAAATATTGCCATGGAAGATAATGATTTCTACAGAGATGATGGAAGAAGTGGGAAGAGAGTCTAAGATAGATGCTGAAAATATTAGAGAATATTTAAAGAAAAAGGAATCCCTTTTTCTACAACCCACACCTTTTAACTTTACATAAAAATTTCCTTGAGGATGCTCTTTACCCGTAGCGCTGTTATCTGTGAGCTACTAATTATTTCATACTCTATTAGAAGATGAAAAAGGAAAAGCAGGGAAAAGGAAGCACCTTCATTTTCTAATTATTATTCCATCAGCTCGCAATTAATTGCTTATCACACCATCTTCCTTCTGTGAGGATCATGCCATTCACCTACAGCACATTTACCTTAACTAATGGTTAAAGAAAAAAACTTTAGGATATTCGTTGTATAATTGCTATAACTTAATCTCTTAAACTTCATACTATCTTTTGGTATCTCATTTACCTTCTATCTTTGTTGAGCTCCTAATCCAAGAACCTTATACCTCTCTGGACAAAACACTCAAAGCCATCGACTTCTTAATTTTTTTTATGGTTTTATGCACTTTGCTGACTCCAACCNCAGACTGAAACAGGCTCCAGGCTCTGAGCTGGCAGTCAGCACAGAGCCCGACGCGGGGCTCGAACCCACGAACCGCGAGATCATGACCTAAGCGAAAGTCGGACGCTTAACCGACTAAGCCACCCAGGTGCCCCAGTCTCTCCTAATTTCTAACTGACTAAGAAACCCTGGATACACCCACAGAAATTAGTACTTTGATATCTCAAGAAATATATCATTTCCAATATGAACTCGGAACTTCCTTCTTTATTTTTTTGCAATAGTATCTAACTTCACATACCTCTCTAAACTTAACTCTATTCTCTTCTGTTTCACTTCCCTTGAAGGAGTAGACTCTAATGTTCTGTGTCCTTACTTCCTCTTATGGAGTCTTGAATCTATAATCTGGCTCCAATCTCATACCCCTAAAGAAATAGCTCTTTCTGATTCAGCAGTGTCCTGCTGGGGCCAAAAACTTTGGTTATTTTCAATGAATCCATGAGGATAAAGCAAAGGTTTCTATTTCTCTGGGATTACCTATGAAGAGATCACTCACTCTTTCTTGGACCAACAAATACAGTCTCCATTCAACAAGATAATGATGCCCGGACTCTCTTATTTCACATGATATCTCTGTCCAACCAAACCCTACCTACCAGAAAAATAAAGAAAGAAATATAGTTCTGAGAACACTAAATACAATAAATACTCAGAATACAATAGAGAAAACTATTCCAACCACAAGAATGCAGATTGTAAAGAACATTTACAGTCCTAATATTTTAAAAAATCTTTGTTTCCACAACAGCAGAGGTAAAGACCATGTAATTTTCAATCACTTATGGAGATCTCATACATCATATGGATAAACTTACCTTAAAATGATGCTAACTCAGAGATAGTCAGAGCTGGAACAACAGATTTCTCTCACTTATTGAAACCTAACTGAGTTTTATTTTTATTTAAGTGCACATGAATTAGTCTAAAATAATCCATATGTCCACCTTGAATATTTGTTCAGGAACTTAAAATCAGACAAAGTATAATTTAAATTTCAGTTACAAAATTTAGGTATGGTTTTTAACTAAAGCATGTCCAAATTACAGAATATGGTGAATATATCACAATTTATTGGTCCATTGTTGTTCAGATAGCTAATTTGTGCTCATTTAAAACAAATAAAACTTCTATGCATATTCTTGTACATTCTTGAACTCAAGTTCAAAAGTTTCTCCAGGGATTATACTGAGAAGAGGAACGGATAGGTCATAGAGGATTTTATTTTATTTATTTACTTTTTAATTTTTTAATGTTTGTTTATTTTTTAGAATGAGAGAGACAGAGAGAGATCAGGACCTGAGTTGAAGTCAGACACTCAACCAACTGACCACTCAGGCACCTCAGTCATTGAAGATTTTAATGTTAAATCTTACGTGACAATACCCACTGGGTTCCCAACTAATTTTTTTATATAAATGTACATTGCCATTAGCAATATGTAATAGTTGCATGTAATCCACATCCAATCCAACATTTCTGCCGACGGATCAATAAAATACAGTGTCTCATTTTGTTCTTAATTTGTCTTTTTTGTTTCCTTATCCAGGAGTGCATACTTTTCTCTCTCTGTATATATATGTACGTCAGTTTCTTTTTCTATCCCTTTTTATCACATTAATATTATTGCCTTTATACAGTTAGATTTGATTACATGCTGGAAAAATTGCCCCTTGCCAATTATTATTAGTCTCAGTTCTCATATTTCTTTTTAATTTTTTTAAATTTTAAACATTTATTTCTGAGAGAGAGAGAGAGAGACAGGGTGAGCAGAAAGGGTCAGAGAGAGAAGGAGACGCAGAATCTGAAACAGGCTCCAGCCTCTGAGCTGGCTGTCAGCACACAGCCCAGTGCGGGGCTCAAACGCACAAACCATGAGATCATGACCTGAGCTGAAGTGAGACACTTAACCAACTGATCCACCCAGGTGCCCCTAAAGAACCAATGTTTTACTTCATGAATTCCCTTTTCTGTGCCTTTCTGTATGCTACTTTTTTTTCTTTCCATCTCTTCTCTTTTTCCCCCTCTCATCTCTTTCTCCCTCTCCTCCCTCCCTCCCTTCTTTCTTTTTTAATGGAGTGAAACAAAAAGTATACTGGGAGAGAATACACAAATCAGACGCTTTCAATATGGCAAATTATCCCAAATTTAGGACACAGTATAACTGTTATACAAGCAAGGAAATAAGAAAACAGCATCTCAGAAAGGACATTGTGCTCTTTGCAAGAGTCCCTTAGCTGAGCTTGTGGTTCCTAACTTCACTTGTCTGGCCTTGGGTAGAATTCTTCACCTTGCTTCTGTCCCTAGGCTTTGCCCTAAGGATAGTAGTGCTCACTTCATGGGAATTCTTCTGAGCTAAGCCTGACTCCTCCTTCAGTGTTTCAAACTCATATTTTATCACAGGACACACCCTTGGTGACCCATGTAGGTTTGTGAAGCCAGTGATAACTCAAGAAGAATTTTTTCTGCATGTGGAGATTTGTCACTGACATAGTGGTACAAGTACAGCTGTTACTGCTTATTATTAAAGGTAATATTTGATTTTTTAAGTTTATTTATTTTGAGAGAGAAAGCCAGAGTGGGAGCAGAAGAGGGGCATAGAAAGAGAGGGAGAGAGAGAATCCCAAACTGGCTCAGTGCTGTCAATACAGAGCCTAACGCAGGGCTCAATCCCATGAACCTTGAGATCATGACCTGAGCCAAAATCAAGAGTCAGATGCTAAACCACGTGAGCCACCCAGGCGCCCCTAAAGTTAATATTTTGATCTTAAGGGAGGTTGGACAGTACAGTTTTTTGGAAAAAGAAAAGCAAAAATCTCTGAATTCGATGCCTCAGATTTGAGTGGAAGTTGCACCACATACTCTTCAGATAAATATCTACAAATCATGTTCTCACACTTCAATTTCTGAGCAATAATAGTACTTCTAACTGAGGGTTGTTGTATAGATTGAGTTAAGTATATAAAGAAAATACAATAGTGTGTGAAACGTAGTAAGCTACATAGAAGTATTTGCTATTATTATGAAATTAATTTTATTTAAAATACATTGAAGTCATTTGATGCTGAAAAATACTTTTTGTAAATGAAATAGTAACCTAACTATAGCTGTAGCAGATTAATGAGTAACGAATATAATTATGTTTTTATTTAATTTTCTGATTGACTCAGTAAAGGGTTTTTCCTTTTATAAAACTGTTATGATGGGATTTGTCATCTTATTGTCAATTACAGTTTGAAAATGCTGACTTTGATTTTAATAATTTGTCATTAAAATGTTTTCTTAGAAAAACATTGTCAGAAATCAGAAAGCTAAAGTGAACCCATGACTACATAAATGACAGCATGACATAAAATTGTCTTTTTAGGACTATAGGCTTTTTTTTAATGCTACTAGTCTGCTTTTGAAATGCTTAAAACACATCAAACCTTTTTATCCCCCAGGGGATAAGCTTAAGATAAAAAAATTATATTGCATTTGTCTCATTTCTCTGCAATTATTTATACTGTGTCATTGAATTTTTCAGACTAGAAGTAAGCAAAACATCAAATATGGAATAATAAAATACTTGTTGCTTAACAAAATGAAATATACATTTGAAAATATAGTTTTGAAAGCATGTCCTAGTTAAATTGCAAAAGTTGTCTAAGTTGGCTCACATAAATAATTTTGACATGTGAGTGAGCTACAGTGAGTCAATAATATATAAATAATTATCTGTTTGTGTCCTGGATATTTCCATATGGTGCTGATTATTGCATGTTATACGTGATTGTACTCCACACTCCTGACATAGTTTCTAGAAGTAATAGGAATTCAAAATGATTCAGAAAATGAATACTTTTATTAAATCTATAAAATAAATGCAGGTGCTCTCCCTCTATTTATACAGATACTTAGAAGTGCAGTATGTCTAAACATCTTATCCCTTCTTACTGCTCATTTCACAGAATAAAAATAACTTCCCTTTTTAAAAAATGTTTATTTTTGAGAGAAAGAGAGCATGTGCATCACGAGAGCAGAGATAGGCAGAGATAGGGAGACAAAGGATGCGAAGCCAACTCTATGCTGACAGCAGAGACCCCAACTTTGGTTCCATCTCATGAATTGTGGGATCACTACCTGAGCTGAAATCAAGAGTTGGACCGTTAACCTACGGAGCCACCTTGGTGCCCCAATTTCCCCTTTATTTTCTAAAAGTAAGGCACATCTAAATCATTTGGGCCCAGTCACGAAATCATCAAAACTAGTGACTATTGGCATTTTATACAGCACAAAATAAACTGCTAGTTTAATAATTGAGTGCCTTTTGAGCTGTGATATTTGACTTATAAGTGGCATTTGTTTTGCGTGTGTGTATGTATGTGTGTATGTGTTTAAACTGAGCATCAGATTTCAGAATTTGATTGACAATACTGATTTTTATGAAGCAATTTTAGTCTGGCTTTAAAAAAGTAGACTTTCAATTAAGTGCCTAGGTAACAGAACCTAAGGAAAATGACCTTTGGTCAAAATCTAGATCTAGCAATTATTAGTTAGAATTTGTACCATGTTTTATAGCAAATTCAGAAATTCTACCTCTTTCTTCTATAAAATACACATATACAGATATATTTACAATTATATATATTTATAATAATGTATATATGTGTCAATTTCTTTGAACAATGTTGACAGGAAGTAAGATGAAGAGAGAGATGACAGAATATTGTTAAAAAATGACTAGAGGGCAAAGGGAAACAATTGTTTTATTAATCATGATTTAGAAAAACAATAAACATTGTTTTTATTAATTATCTCAATGCTTGGGATAAACAAAAGAAAAGTATAAAATAAAGGGGCGCCTGGGTGGCTTAGTCGGTTAAGCGTCCGACTTTCGCTTAGGTCATGATCTCGCGGTTCGTTGGTTAGAGCCCCGCGTCGGGGGTCTGTGCTGACTGCCAGCTCAGAGCCTGGAGCCTGTTTCAGTCTGTGACTCCCTCTCTCTCTGATCCTCCCAAGCTCACGCTGTCTCTCTCTCTCTCTCTCCTAGAAAAAAACAAACAAACAAACAAACATTAAAATAAAAAAAAAGAAAAGTATAAAATAAAATAAGTGACTTAGATCACTATAATTGATTTGTAAGTCTAAACTTCTACAAATTTAGCTTACTATTTCCAAAGGAAAGACACATTTTTTTTTGTCACTTAGGAACATAGTATCAAATATTACATTGTAACATGCCATCATTTTATCAGCAATCGCTTTGGTATTTGTAATTTCTTTCAAATATAAAAACAAAATAATAATAGGATAGCCCTTACTCTGTAAATACTGATTATATTGATATCCTACAAACTTGGGTTACTCTCATTTCAAATGTAGAGAAATGTTTCAAACCTGAAGATTCTCTCCACTTGAAATGCCTAAGAAAGAGAAATTTTGCCTTACCCAAATGGAAAGGGAGAGCTAGAAGAATGAAAATCTGAAATCTAAACACAAAGCTACAGCTTTTTACTTCTCGCTGTTTAATATTCATATGCATATTTGAGAAGATAGGTTATAGATTATAAAACTAATTAAGTAATTTCTAGTTTATTAGCCAGCTTTTATTCCACTGGATCCCTCCAATTTTGCATAATAAAAGTAGATTATTAATTACAGTAATAACATATGATTTTAAAAACCAATCTAGTAAGAGACGAAAAGGGGTCTTCCAGGCAGTTCTTTACTGTGTGTCATTTATGTAGGTAGATAATAGAAGCATAAGAGATTATTAGCAAAATATATATAAAAAAATATATATGCTTTCTGCGGAAAGCATTCATGATGAAGAGAACTTAATTTCAATTATTTACAAAGAAATAAAGAAAAACTTGAGAAATAAACAAAAATATTCCTGATTGTTCACTGAGTAAGTTTCTTTCATTTCTGGGTAATTCACTTGATTTGTACATTCAGTCAAGGACAGAGAAATACCCGATTTCTTAAAGTTTCCAAGGTTACCAATGTTACAGGATTTGAAATAATAAAATAATAAATTGTTCTCCTACTATTCAGATTATTCCTAATTATTGGGCTAATAATACAAATCTGACAGGTGCAAGTGCACTGTCTGATATCTTACCCTGAAGTAAAAATAGCTACCTAACCATAGCTAAGCACTGGGACTTGAAAAATATAAAAAGAAAAAATTACTTATGAGAATCTTCCCCCCAAATGTAATAATTAACACCTAATAATTTATACTTGAAACTAATCAGCATCTTTTCTCTAAGAAAGTTACTGTCTCAGAGATAAAATATTTTACTGATATAGCCAAGCTTATACCTAATTAGCTCTTCACGTTTTTAGGTTCTAATAAATTATTTATTTTCTTCGAATTTATTAAGGTATGACTTACATAAAATAAAATTCACTCATTTTAAGAATATTGTTTGATAAATTTTAGCAATTGTATAAAATTGTATAACCTTCACCAAAATGAGATAGAATTTTTCCTTTGATAATTTGCCATCAATCGCTTCTTTGTTGCTTTTTAATAAATTTAATAAATTGTCTATAAATAGAATAATATTATGTAGTCTTTGGGTTTGACTACTTTCACATAGGATAATATTATTGAGATTCAGTAATAGTGTTGCTGTATTAATAGTCCATTGTTTTAAATTGACAAGAAGTATTCCAGAATATGTGTATAGCACAGTTTGTTTTCTTTATCCATTCACTATTGGATGAAGATTGCATTAATTTCAGTTCTTAAGAATTATGAATATTGTTCTATGAGCATTCACATGAAAGTCTTTGTGTTAAAATAGACTTTAATCTCTTTGAAAATGTCCGAAGAGTGAGAATCCTGAGCTATATAATAAATAATCGTTTAACAAGAAAATACCCTGCAGAAGACCTTCAGAGTGACTGTCCAGGGGTGCCTGGGTGGTTCTGTTGGTTAAGTGTCAGATTCTTCATTGCGGCTTGGGTCATGATCTCACTGTTTGTGAGACAGAGCCCCATGCTGGGCTCTGCAGTGACAATGAGGAGTCTGCTTGGGATCTTCTCTCTCCCTCTCTCTCTACCCTTTCCCTGCTCATGCTCTCTCTCTCTCTCTCTCTCAAAATAAATAAATAAGGGGCACCTGGGTGACTCAGTTGATTAAGCATCTGAGTTCAGCTCAGGTCATGATCTTGCAGTTCATGGGTTTGAGCCCTGTGTTGGGCTCTGTGCTGACAGCTCAGAGCCTGGATCCTGCTTCAGATTCTCTCTTTGCCCTTCCCCTCCTCATGCTCTGCCTCTATCTCCGAAATAAATAAACATTTAAAAAATAAATAAAAATAAATATTTTTTTAAATGGCTGTACAATTTTCCTTTCCAAATAGCAATGTGTAAGGTTTGTATGTGCCTCATATTAAAGAAAGTGAAAAGGCAATCTACATATTGGCAGAAACATTTGAAAATTATATATGTGATAAGGGTCAATTACCCAGAATATATAAATAACTCTTACAACTCAACAGAAAAGACAAATAAGGCAATTAAAAAATGGGCAGAGAACTTGTATAGGTATTTTTTCAAATAAAATATGCAAATAGCCAACAAGAACAAGAAAATATTCTCAGCTTCATTAATCGTTAATGAAATGAAATACAAGATGGCAGCAAGATACTCCTTCATATCCACTTGGGTAAGGTGTGAAGGAACTGATTGCAACCCAGTATATACTAGTATAAAATAGTGTTAATGATGAGGGAGCATAAGGCAAGCTGACAGGCCTCAAACAATGCCCCACCCCAGGGGGGATATGTGTGATATTCCTTGTGCACCCTTGACTGCCCAAGAACAAAGGAAAGGAAAGAAAACAAATGGTTAACTGATAAAGATCATAGTCCTGTCAGAACTAAGTCTCCACCTATTTACAAGTATCTTAGTAAATTACAAGAAAAAGGCAATCTTATTAATAGCCTTATCTCCAGAAACCTATAGACTCAGTTTCCTGGAGCTCCAATATCCATAGTGATGTGGGAAACAAAGGCAGAAAGAAGGGGCAGATAAAGTTAAATTTCCTTATAACCTGCAACCCATTGACAAATACTCAGGCAGGCAGAGTAAAATGTTTCTCCAGAAACTTTCTATCGTCTTCATGCTAATGCTTTGCTAGAGGGAAAAACAACCTTAGCTTGACAATAGCCAGGCCTCCTGTATCCTGTGACTTTTTTTTCAGCATATGAAAATCTCATTGGAAACTTCCCCTGGACTTTACCCCCCTCCCCAACTCCATAGTATATAACCAGTTTCTCCTCATGGTCCGGGAGTAGCTCTTTCTGCCCACCGGTCCTGTCCCCATGCTTGAATAAAATCACCTTTTGCACCAAAGACATCTTCAAGAATTCTTTCCTGGCTGTTGGCTCTGGACCCCATGAACTCCACTATCATCCCCAAACCTCATCACAAACACTGTTGAAACAGTTTAGCTTTTCTTAAAAAAAAAAAAAAAAAGTAAAATAAATATAGTATTATATCGGGTTGCCTGGGTGGCTCAGTCAGTTAAGCGTCCGACTTCCGCTCAGGTCATGATCTCACGGTTCATGGGTTCAAGCCCCACATAGGGCTCTGTGCTGACAGCCAGCTCAGAGCCTGGAGCCTGTTTCAGATTTTGTGTCTCCCTCTGTCTCTGACCCTCCTCTGCTCACGCTGTCTCTCTCTCTCAGAAATAAGTATAACATTAAAAAAAAAAACATAGTATTATATCTACCTCTGCAATTCTACAACTAAAAAAGAATTAAAAACAAGTATTCAAATACTTGCAGATGAATAGTCATAGCAGTAATATTCACTGTAGCCAAAAGGTGAAAACAATACAAATCTGCATTTGAACTTGATAGGAGGTGATTGTACAATACTGTGAATACACTAAATGCCACTGAATTGTGTACTTTAAAATGACCAGTTGGATTCGTTCACAGAATGATGGTCTCCAAGTTCTCCACAGCAAGAGAAGGCAAGTGTAGATGCTCAAGAATATTTGGATCCCATGCTGGCATCATCTTTGCTAACAACCTATTAGAAGATGCAAGCCACTTGAGCAGCTTACATTGAAGAGATGAGGAACTAGACTCCATATCTTGATGGACGAAACGTTGAATTTACTTTGCAAAGGTTTGTGAATACAGGAATGTGAGAAAGCATTGTGGCCATTTTTAAAAAAATCCACCCAGTAAAATGCTTTTCCCAAAATACATATTATGGTTGCAATACAAATGAAATACATGTTCACAGTATAATGTGTAGAGAACTTGAATCACTGTGTTGTACACCTGAAACTAATGGAACTTTGTGTGTCAGCTATACTCAAATTTTTAAAAAATACAGTGCACCTAACCAACTCAGTTGGTTGAGCATCTGACTCTTGATTTCAGCTCAGGTCATGATCTCTGGGTCCTGGGATCCAGCTCCACATTGGGCTCCATGCTGAGTGTGGAACCTGGTTGGGATTCTCTCTCTTTCTCGCTTTCCCTTTGCTCCTACCTTGCTCACACAAGCTCTCTCTCTCTCTCTCTTTCTCTCTATCAAGTAAAAATAATGCAATGTTGTAAAGTAAATGTTTATAATATCTGCTATTTATATATTATTTTACAGATTATACAAAATCAAATTGGACAAATAATTGTTACTTGAGCAATTTTACTCATACATATTATATATAAATGAATCAAGCAAATAGAATCTCCTCTTAATTTAAGCAATTCACTAAAGCCAATTTAGTATTAACTTTATTTCTCAACCCAGCATCTCTCTCTCTCTCTCTCTCTCCCTCAAAAATAAACATTAAAAAAAAAACCCTCAAACATTATTTCAGTATGTGTCTGTAAGGGTGTTTCCAAATGAGATCAGCATTTAAATTACTAATGTAAATTATCTTCCCAGGCATGAATGGACATCATCAAATTCCTTGAGGACCTGAATAGAACAAAAAGAAAGCAAAAGGATTCTGCTTCCAGCCTGCCTACTTGAGCCGGGACACTGGTTTTCTGCCTTTGTCCTGGGATTTATACCATGACTTCCTCCCTCCCCCAACCCGGATTCTCAGACCTTCTGACTCCTGGTAGAATTATACCACCAGATTTCCTGGGTCTCCAGCTTGGAGGTAGCAGATCATGGGATTTATGTATTATGTAAATATACATATGATGTATATCATGTTTGTCATATATCAAACATATCATATATCTCCTATTTGTTCTGTTTCTCTGGAAAACCTTGACTAATGCAGTAGTTGAGGCCGTCTTTTCCTCTTAGCTTATGGAGTTCAAAAACTGTTCCTAGTGATGCTACAAATGAGAACTAAAGCACCTGAGAATTAACTAACTACTCAGATATTTTAGTATTTAATGGGTGGAACAGTTCCCTGAGAAGCCATGTGTGTAAGCCAGTTTATCTTTCTCTCCCAGACTTTTTTATGCTTTGAGCTTTTAAAATTTCTCTAGGCAGGCTCTTGAGACCTGAGTGAAGGTAGCATTTCCTGGAACTTAGTCTATTGCCAGAAATCTATTTTCAATCTTGCATCAAAAAGCAGTTTGTTTGGGGGTTTTGTTGTTGTTTTATTTTTGCAGGTTTTTTTTCCTTTGGTTGACTTCTGGTTTTTGTTTTGCTTCGCCTTGCTCTTTTGTTTGTTTGCTTGTTTTGCTTTCCCAAAGGCATTTTAGTGAGTTCTGAAAAGATTATGCATTGTTTAGAAAATTCAGCCTCAATGAGGGGATATTTATGTGAATGAGCCCCCAAATACCTTCTTCTATGATTTCAGGGCCACTTTTGTTTTTTTCCAAGAGCTCAGGTAAAAACAATAGGATTCTTGCAGACAGAGACTGAATCACTTCCACTTTCTTCTCCATCTTCCTCACAGGGCTCTTTGAATAAGTATGCAAATGACATCAAACAAATAATATTTTAAAAATTTCCTAATTGTAGAGCTTTGTAGAGTACTCTACGACAAAGTGTGCTCTTGTATACAAGTAGAACTCCTTGTCACCAATCTTTACATCATCCAGCCATATAGCTAAAGGCTGCCCATAGATGGACGTGAATCAATACCTCTTGTCTCTCCTTCCAGCATAGACAATGCTTAAGGTTTTAGGAATTAAAAAGATTTCTCTCCCTCCTTTTCCTTCCAACTACTCCTGAGGGAGTTAGTTGTCTATTGCAACAAATTCGGCAGGTGCCAACATATCTTTTTTTTATTATTATTTTTTTTAATGTTTTATTTATTTCTAGGAGAGAGAGAGAGAGAGTGACAGCATAAGCAGGGGAGGGTCAGAGAGAGAGGGAGTCACAGACTGAAACAGGCTCCAGGCTCTGAGCTGGCAGTCGGCACAGAGCCCGACGCGGGGCTCGAACCCACGAACCGCGAGATCATGACCTAAGCGAAAGTCGGACGCTTAACCGACTAAGCCACCCAGGCGCCCCTTGGTGCCAACGTATCTTGCAGAGTCAACTAAGCTTGAGCTTTTTGTAGCCATTCGGAGTGTTCATTGGGAAATACGAATAAAGCTGTAGATGACAGCTCAGAGCACTGTGGTAATATCAGCAGAAAGGTCACTGGAACTATGAACTTTCTTCTCAGGCAAGGTACCTGTGCATTCAGGAACCCTAGGACCCCCATGCTACATGTAGCTTCAGCACTTCTGCTTGATAATGGCAAGTTGATGGGTGCACATAACTTTATGGCTTAAAGGTCCAAAGAAATGCAGTTTATGAAGAGCAGCTCATACTTTCAAGCTTTATAGAAGGCCATCAAAGAGAAAGACAGGGATCCTCAAAGGGAAAATAGTTATTTGAGATAAAGGGTGTGTTTGTGTTCCAAAACCATGGGAGTCTTATTTTTTTATGTTTTTAATGTTTATTTTTGGGAGAGAGAGAGAGAGACAAAGAATCCAAAAATCCAAAGCAGAATCTATACTGTCAGCCAAAGCCTGACATGGGGCTTGAACCCACGAACACTGGAATCATGACCTGCCCCTGTAATTCTTTAATTAAACCTTGCTGCCAACTATACACAACATTGGAATTTGCCACACGTTGAGTTAAATGCCAAGTGACACAGTTGCTGGTTATGCAGACAGGACAAGTGGAGAAACTTTCTCAACTCTATGATCGCTCAAAAAACCAGGCAACTTTACTGTTTCCTACAATAAATGAGTTGGGGAAGTAATTTCTAAATGTGCCAAATTATTTCTTGTATTTCTTTGTAAGAGACTACCATATGTGTGTGTATACTATATACACACACACGGTAAAACCTTGGATTGTAAGTAACTTGTTCCACGAGTGTTCTGCAAGATGGCAAACATTTGTAATAAATTTTGACTTGATAAATGAGCGATGTCTTGCAATATGAGTAGGACATGATGCCAAATATCACATGATTACAACTGAGCGAATGGTTCTTGAAATACACTTTGATATACAAGTGCTTTAGATTACAACCATGTTTCTGGAATGAATTACATTCACAAAGCAATGTTTTACTGTATGTTCCATTGACTTTCATATTTAAGAGACTTCCATATTGATGAATATAGCTTTGGTCATTTGTTTTAACCATTTTATTTTATTTTATTATACATGTATACACAGTACTTTTGTTACCAGGTAGACTGAGGCCACTTCTCCAAGTTTCTGGGGCCTCTACTCAGATCATTCCCAGGATGTCACCAGAAGTCTTCGGTCTTGTTACAAGAGAGGATTCAAGTATAGACTTAGACATAAGGGTTAAGTGGTACAAGTAGGAAAGTTTATTAAAATGAGAGTACACTCTGGAGACGTGAAAGTGGGTAAGCCAACAGGGAGGACTGTGCCAGGGGTTTGTGTCTCTTTCTCTTACTGACAGTTGTTAATTACAGGGTGGAACCTTTATTACAGAGAGAGGGGATTCTTGGGAGGAGGTTGCATACCTTTTCTGCCTTACTTGGTCAGAGTCTCTGGCCCTCTTTCTCTTGGGTCTGTCTGGTTTGCTCTGGCTTCTTGTGACTTTGGACAGGTCTCTAACTCTCCCCTATAGTGGACCATGACCTCCCCATGGCTGGCCTCCAGGCGTCCTGTTAACACCTAATAAAATGTCTAGTCTAACACTTTTATCCACTTTATTGTATATAAATATTTGGACTCTTTCCCCACTTCATTCTAAACATGGTCGCTCTCCCATCTTACGGTGAAGAAAAAACTTAGGAATTTAATTATTGGATCATAGGATTCCACATTATCAACCTTACTAGTTATTGCCAAAATGTGGATGCAATTTATAGTTCTTCGACATCCTATACAGCTTCCATTGGTGTTGGAAATTATAATATTTACTTATTTTATGGTTGTGAAATGACATGACATTGCAGATTTGGTTTGTGTTTTCTCAGTATATGTTGGGAGCCATTCTGAACTCACTAGTTGAGAATACTCCTTGTGAGGTTAAGGCAGGCTTGCAAGGTCTTCTGCCCTTGGGTGGTGACCCACAGCTGCCCTTTTTCTTATCGTTTCTCTGCTTGAGCACCACACCTCAGAGTGCTTTGTTGATTGAGATCAGGAATGGCTTGTTTCCTTGTTCTGACCCTGGTATGATGATTGGATCTGGTTAGGGACTTTTTGTGATATGGAGAGACATTAATGTTCAATAGCCTGGAAATCATGATTAGAACTAAGTAATTGATAGTTTTGAAAGGTCAGATCCTGCCCTTAGATTAACAATTAATAAAATAGTATTCCCATATAGAGTAACACGCTATTCCTGGGCATGGATGACTTTGTGAGAACTATAGGCCCTGTGGCTAATGCTAAAGATATCTTCTTCTTTTGAGGTTGTGAGAGCAGACATTGTGTCTCTGACAGATACTGTTTTCCTTGATACTTCCCTTGAGCTATAAACAGGCTAATGACCCTTACTCTAAAAAATAGACCTTTACATATACAATTCTGCTTGTTTCTTGGTAAAAGGTTTCTCTCAAGGCTATGCTGGAAACATTGTATATCTTACTTTTGCTTAAACATTAGAAAATAAATACTCACAAAAAATAACTTCCATCCCCGTGAGATAAGCATGAGTGCCTGTGACTAAGTTGTTTCACTAATGCTAAGATTATACATGAGACTTCTGAAAAATCTATGTTACTCATCTACTAAGGTAAATGCCACTTTTCTTGTTCCCTGTACCTTCACTTATAAATAAAGTTGAGAACCAAGACTGAGCAAAGATGCCTGCCTGGTGATTAGAAGGAATCTCGAGGCTCTCTCATCATTCTTGTCGACACCATCCATCCTTTAGGGACCCCTGGACTGGCTGGAGCTGGACTCCAGCAAGTATAAGTTTCAATGAAATTTCAAATATTAATGAACAATATGTTTTTTCTCTTTTGTGAAACGTCATATTAATCATTGTGTGTTTGTTTATTAAAACATTGTTTATTACATTTGTTTATAAGAAAATTATTGTTCATTAAAAGAGTTATTTCCCATATTTTTGCATGATATCCCTTAAAGTAATACGTTCAGATACTTTCACCCATTTCCCAGTGATAATTGCTTGGCTTTTGATCAGCATGAAGTCTTATTTTAATAAAGCAATTGTTTCTTTCATCATTTGCACTGTGTCTAGTTGAAGAAATTCTTCCCTACTCTACAATCATAAAGACATTCCTCCACATTACCTTCCAAATGTTTTATAGATTTGAATTTTATACTTAAGACTTTAATCCTCCTGGAATTGATTTTTGAATATGGTGGTATCATGTAGGCTTTCAATTTCATTTTTTTTTTTCATATTGTTAAGTACTTGTCCTAGAATCGTTTATTGAAATACTTAGCTTACCCCAGGACCTGGGGTAACTTCTTTCACAATTCAAGTTCCCATACATACCAGGACCAGGGAATGATTCTGGAATATTTATTATGTTTTATTTTTCTATTTGTTGATCCTAGAAAAAGACCCATACAGTCTTCACTACTAATTCTTTATAATGAGTTTTAATATCCTCAAGGAAAGTCTAGCCATCTTCTTTAGGAGCTTGTCAAAAAATATTCTTGATTTTGTTTTTCTGGATAAGCTTTAAATTCTTATCTAATTAATAATTCCTGTTGTGTTTCTATGTGAAATTGTAATGATCTAAAGAGTGTTTTCACAGAACAGACATTTAATGATACTGAAACTTCTAATCCAGAAATGGTATATTTCTGCATTTGTATTAGTTTTAATGACCATGTTTTCCATAATCATTTTACATATATTGAGTGACAATTTTTTATACATATTTAGTTCCATTTTTTCTAGGGTTAGGAGATATACACTTATATAATGTATATTTACATATACACATTTATATAGTGTAGGTAGGTATATGTCTAGCTAAATATGTTTTTTAAATATTTATTTATAAAGTATTTTATAAACTTACTAATTGTTTTTCAAATGGTATTTTGTAAACTTTACTTACTGTTACTAGCATATAGTATTGCAAATCTACTTAATCTACTTAAAAATAATTTAGGGGCGCCTGGGTGGCTCAGTCGGTTAAGCGTCCAACTTCGGCTCAGGTTCGTGGGTTTGAGCCCTGAATCGGGTGCTGTGCTGGCAGCTCAGAGCCTGAAAGCTGTTTCGGATTCTGTGTCTCCCTCTCTCTCTCTGCCCCTCCCCTGCTCGTGTTCAGTCTCTCTCTCTCTCTCTCTCTCTCTCAAAAATAAATGAAAACTGTAAAAATTGTTTAAAAAATAAAAATAAAAAATAAAAAAATAATTTATTATTTTTGAGAGCATGTGAGTGAGGAGGGGGGGGAAGAGTGAGGGGAACACAGGATTTGAAGGTGGCTCTGTGGTGACAGCAGTGAGCCCAGTGTGGGGTCTGAGCTCAAACTGTAATTTCGTGACCTGAGCCAAAGTAGGACGTTCAATCTACTGAGTGAGCCAAGTGCCCCTCCTCAATCTATATTTGATTATAGATTTTGTATCCAGCAATACACTAAGCATCCTGATTAGTTCCAGTTTTTTAAAGGTTTTTCTTTTTAATTTTTATGTAGTTTTAGCAAATGCAAATAATGAGTATATACTTATTATCTTTTCAATTATTAACAGTTTTTTAGTTCTATTATTAAGATGTACTGGCCAAAACTTGAGCCAAAACATAAATATAGGTGCTGATTTATTGAATCATTATCTTTTTGAAGTCTCAAAAATGTGCTTTGGACATGCTATTTTGTAGGGGTTTTATAGATAAACTTTATTTGAATAATTTTTGTTTGTTAATAATTGCTATTATGATAGGCTGTTGAATTTTGTCAAAAATTTTAATCTTATGTAATAAAATTAAAGATAATGTAGTGACTATAGTAACAGATTTTCTAGTATTGAAATACTATTACATACTAGGAGAAGATCTATGTGTTTAAGATATACTATCTTTTTTTGTATTGTTATTTTGGTTAAAAAGCTTGTTCAGGATTTGAACATCTGTGTTTCAGTACATTTAACTTTAAATATTTCTTTTCCATAATGTCCTTTAATGGTTTTGATACTAGACATGCTACACTCATAAAGTAACTTGAGGAGATACATTGTTTACCTTTGTAAGAGTTTATGTACAACCAGACTTAGCAATTCCTTAAATATTTGATGAGATATGCTTCTGGAACCATGGTATTTTTTTAATAGAGAGATTTAACTACTAATTCTATTGATATTATAAGTTTGTTCAGATGCTAAAATTTTTCTTGAATTAGTTTATTAAGTTATAATATTAGTAATTTCTCCATCTATTTTACTTACATTTTAAAATTTATTGCTTAGGGGCACCTGGGTGGCTCAGTCAGTTGAGCATCCTATTTTGGCTCAGGTCATGGTCTCACACAGTTCATGAGTTCAAGCCCCATGTTCGGCTCTGTGTTGACAGTTAGAGACTGGAGACTGCTTCAGATTTTTTTTTCTCTCTCTTTCTCTGCCTCTCCTCCACTCATGCTCTGTCTCTGTCTCCTGCTCACTTTCTCTCTCAAAAGTGAATAAACATTACATAATAAAATAAAATGTATTGCATATATAATTTCTCATAATATTTACTTTTCTATTTAGGTTTGGTAGCATCTGTAGTCATATCCCCTATTTTGTTCATAAAAGTTGTATATCTGTTTTCTTTCCTTTAATTGCTTTGACAGGGGTTTGCCACTATAAATCATTTTATAAAATAACTGAATTTTCACTTAATTTTTATTATTTTCTTTCCTTTCCACATTTTTCCTTAAATAGTTTATTGTCAAGTTGATTTCCATATAACACCCAGTGCTCATCCCCACAAGTGCCCTCCTCCATGCCCATCATCCCCCTTCTCCACTCCCCCACCTCCATAAGCCTTCAGTTTGTTGTCAGTATTCAAGAGTCTCTCATGGTTTGCCTCCCTCTCCCTCCCCCACTATGTTTTCCCTTCTCCTCCCTCATGGTCCTTCGTTAAGTTCCTCCTAACCCACCTATACGTGCAAACATGGTAGCTGTCCTTCTCTGCCTAAGTTTGCACAGCATAACACCCTTGAGTTCCATCCATGTTGCTACATATGGCTTGATTTCATTCTTTTTCATTGCCATGTAGTATTCCTTTGTATAGATAAATCATATCTTGATCCATGCATCAGTTGATGGACATTTAGGTTCTTTCCATGATTTGGCTATTGTTGAGAGTGCTGTCATGAACATTGGGGTACATGTGCCCCTATGCATCAGCACTCCTGTATCCCTTGGGTAAATTCCTAGCAGTGCTATTGCTGGGTGATAGAGGAGTTCTATTGTTAATTTTTTGAGGAACCTCCACACTGTTTTCCAGAGGGGCTGTACCAGTTTACATTCCCACCAACAGTGTAGGAGGGTGCCTGTTTCTCCACTCCTTTCCAGTTTCTGTTACCATATTCTGCCTTAGTCATTTGAACTTTGTAACTCATATGTTTAGCTAGTAATCTTTTTCCTTTCTTCTTTTAAAATTGAGTATTTAAGGTTATAAAACTTCATATGTTTCAGCTGCATCCCACAAGTTTTAATACCTATTGTGATTTTTAGCTTTCAATTAGAAATCAGTTATAAAAATTGCTATCTTTTATTTCCAAATCAATTGTAGTAGATGTGAAAACATTTTGCTATCATGGTGAGTATGTCTACTTCATTCATCAAACATTTATAGTGCCTCTAATGGACTAAGTTCTGAGCTACAACAGTGAACCAACATTGGAGGACAATGATCCCTACACTCATGGGATTATTATAATGAAAAGAGATATATAATAAAAATACTACAAGGAATAAAATATATCATTGTTATGATACCTTTTATGAGATAAATAAATAGATAAGGTGAGTGGGTCAAGCATGCTGGCCAAGAAGATGGGTTGTAATCACTGTACCCAGAGCAGATTTTGCTGAGAATGTGATAATCCCTGTGAAGATGACACAATAAGCCATTTGGTTATATGAGCAAAAGTCATTTCAATTAAATAAAAGCAGTGCATAGGTCCTGACGCTTGAGTGTACCAGATGTATTTGAGGTGTCATATGTATATGAAATATTAGTCCCTCTTTCATATACATATGGCATATAGTCCATGTGTCATATGTATATGAAATAATAAAATGGCCACCATGGCTGAAATAACAGCCAAGATGGAAAGTAATAAGGAAATATGGAATTTGCAGGTCAGCAGGGGGCAGCAGGTGGAAAGAGAATAGTTGGTCCAAAAGATTTATGCATTTTTTTCTTTTAGCATAGAATGGCATCTAATGGCACTAGATGACAAAAGAGATGAAAAGCCCCAACATGGAACCTAACTAGAAACTTAAAAGACAGAATACCTGTGGAAATAGAGAAAAAATGGCCATTTGCAAGAAATTCTGGGAGCCCTGAAGTTTTTAGCAATACAAAGGTTTTATTTTGTTTTGTTTTTAAATGGGTCTGAACAGCTCAAAATTTTGAGACCAGAGCTGGAGACAAAGAAATAGTTATCCTTTTATTTTTCTGAATCTTTTATCTGAAAGTTGTTTGTTTTTGCATCATCACCATCACATAGTATCTTGCCCACAGGCAATCAGTATAAATTATTTTATTAAATTGGCCATTTGTTGAGAATTCCTTGGGAGAGTTGAATTCCTCGTCAATTATATGGTGCTCTGAAGAAAAATATCAACTTGTGCTATCTGGAATGAATGCAAAATCATACATAATTATTAAATCATATAAGCTAAACCTCACCAATAGTGTAAACACATGTCAAGTGACTAATAATTCTTTATTTTAGATTTCTCATTTTTCATTGGAATGTAAGTGATTTTAAAGCTCACAGAACTGTTTAGGGGGATCACATAAATAATGTGAAAGGGTTTTATTTTATTTAAAATATTTTAAAGCTTATTTATTTTGAGAGAGACAGAGAGAGTGAGAGAGAGTGAGGGAGGGGCAGAGAGGAAGAGACAGAGAATTCCAAGCAGGCTCCATACTGTCAATGCAGAGCCCAACCTAAGGGTCAAACCATGAACCATGAGATCTGATTTGCACCAAAATCAAGAGTCAGATGCTTAACTGATTGAGCTACCCAGGTGCCCCAATATGAAAGGGTTTTATTGTTAATTATTACCATTTTTGTATAAAATATTTTTGTATATAATATTTTTGTATAAAAACATTTTAAAATAAGTGTGAATCTGATCACCACTTTCAGCACCAATGTGTGAAGTGTCTAGAAATTTAAAGCTCTTACTTATCAGATAATCACAGAATTTATAACTCTCCTGTTTTCAGTTTTGATTTCAGATAATAACTGTAGTAATTTTTTAAATAAGTAAATGCTTCAAAATTTGACTTTATACATATTATATATATCTTTATATATCCATATATATATCTGTCTTGTATAAAAAGAGAGCATATTGTATGCAAATTTGAATACAGGAAAGAAAAAGGTATAACGCCAATATAAAATTATGACTAGAAAAAAGAAAGATTAAATTAAAAGTTGAATTGAGGAGTCTTTAAAGTGCTCATTAGTTTCCATAATCACAGGCTAGTCTGTTTCCAACTAACTGCTCAGACCTGATTCTTAACTTTGCTTGCTCTTGGGTTTACAGGTAGATTCTACTGAAGGGAAGTACTGGGCAGAGATTACAAAGCAGATAAAGGGAGAGGAAAAACCTTATACCAGTCCCTCTTTACCTATATGCCATGTCTTTCCTCCCAACATGGTCTTACTGTTTGATGTGGCTGTTTTCTTTACTCATGGCCAAAGTTTCTTTCTTGAAAGCTCTCTCCTGGCTACAGTCCTTGTCAGGCAGTATTAATACCGCTCCCTCCCTTTTCTCTGACCTACTTGAGGGACTAACAATTTCCTGATGTTGTTGATCCCATCAGTTTTGATTTCCTGAACTCTGCCCACATCTCTGTTAAAAGATCTCTGCTATTAAATGTTCTGTCTATTTCCCATCAGTATCTTGATGTATACTTGGATCAGTGATTCCCTAAATATATATATATATATTTGAAATATTTTTGAAACTTTGAAATAATATGGATTTTAAAATGTATATTTAAGAAAAAAACACTTCTTACTCCTAAACCAATTAAATCAGAATCTCTAGGGCTACTTATGCATAGACATATTTTTAAAGTTTCTCCATGCAGTATCAGGACTGAGAAAAGTTGCTCTCAAGTCTGGATACTCAAGCAGACACAGATCCTTTGTGTACTAAACTCTCAAGAGAGAGCTGAAATCAAATGTTCCTTCTTTTGGTACTCATTTTATCAATTGAAAAGGGAGCTGTTTCATTGTCACTGAGTAAATATGAATGTGTGAACTGATTATCAGTAGATATGCAGGGGATAAAAGTATAAGATATATATAAGATATATAATAGTAGGATTTGACCTCATTTATCATGGGGTATTATAGCTAAATATTAAAATGATAAAAGTTTTGCAGATTTGATGGTGACTAAAGTAGACTAGATAGATGCTCTATGGGATAGTAAGCACTGAAATGTGTTTTTAAGAATGATTGAAAGCTAAAAGGCATGTGAAGGTTAAAAGTTGTTAGTAACTATTTATTTATTAAATTTACTTACTTGAATACACTCAGAAAGATACCAAAACACAACATACAGATAACGTTTGGGGCTATCATTTTAGCAGCAAATTCCTCTGGACCCCTCACCCTTCAAATGCTAAGTTTCCAGGCTTGAGCATGTACACAGATATTATGTGTATATCTATTAATGTAGTATTCCATTCATGTTTGTGCTTAACCTGTGTGTTGGTATGGTGCTTTCCTTTCTTTTTTATCTACCAGTGTTGACAGGAAGATTTTGTATTGTATGCTCAATGAAGATAAAATTATTGTTGCTCTGTGCATTGCTTTGCAGTATGTGAAATACATGAAATGTAAACATCAGTTACTTATCAATCTTACTTTAACTGAATTATTTTCTGTATCTGGAGCAAAATAAATATAACAGCTAGTATGTATATTAGTATAATATATAGCATGACATGCATTATATAGCATAATATACATCTTATGTAGCATTAATACGTATGTTTTATATGTTATAAATTAGCAATAATTAGCATTAGCAACAATATACATACTTTCGGTACACAAACCATAAAATACATCCTACAAAGAAGTATCTTTGAGTAAAATAGTAATTAAATTATCATTTATATTTTAAACAGTTTCATAAAAGAAGAATACAGCAACATTGATTAGAAGTGCCCTTCAGAGAGTCTAGTATGCTTTAATGCCTGAAGTTTCATATTATAGTCAAATGTCCTAAGAATCAAAAAGAAGTTTTATTCCCTAAAAAATATTTCAGAAAAAAAATAACAGCATGTATGTGGGATCTTTTCTGGCTGGTTCAAAATTAAATTTTCTGCATTTATAAAAGTGATTTAAAGATAAAAATAAATTGCTGAAAGATTGATATGATGAATGAATGGCTGGTTGAATTAATCAGGAGAATGTGTACAGATGACTCTAAAATTCAGGGGACCATTTAGGGCTATAGACCTATATATCAGTTAGAGACATACAGATAGAAGGATCCATATTTATATCCAGGATGAGATTACCAGGATACAGAGTATAAAATGTAAAATTACAAAAAGAAAGAAAGAAAGAAAGAAAGAAAGAAAGAAAGAAAGAAAGAAAGAAAGAAAGAAAGAAAGAAAAAAAAAAAAAGGAGTCTAGGATCAATTAATCTCTGAGGCAGACTATATATAGAAGTTAAGAAAAGAAATAGAACCAAAAAAATTGAATTCAGAAGGACATTACAGTAAGGCAGATGGAACACCAGGAGTCAAAAAGTATCACAGAAGGCCAGAGAAGTTAAGATCTGAAGAAGAAAGGGCTGTTTAATGTTTTTAATGCTTCTGAGAAAGTCTGTAAGGTGAGAAGTCTTAGTATCATTGTTCTTCAAAACAAGAAGGTCAGTGGTGATGGATAGATACATGAACAGCTTCACTAGAGTGCTGACGCAGAAGTTGAGCACAAAAAAGAAATTTAGAAAGGTAAAATAGATTATTATAAACTGTTTTTGTTTAAAAAAAAATGGACAAATACCTGAAGGCAGAGAAANAATTAATAGGACTTCTGTCTTAGTTTCATAATAATTACACATTTTAAATCACAGATACCTGGAAGAAGTTAATTTTATTTAATCAATATTAATTAATAAATAACATCAAATTCCTTTACTCTGTTATAAAAAGAAAATGATTATGTGGTACAAAATGCCAGGCATGAATATAGATAGAAATGGAAAACAAGCAAACAAACATCACTTCACATATATACCTTAAAGGGTACGCTGAACACTTTCAATTTATTATCTTGTATGAGAACTACTTAAAGTCACTGGAAGCAACATGATGATGAATTAAGGTAAGTAATCCATAAATGTTTTCCCTCTGAATGTGCTGTTGTGCCTTCCATATCTCTTCACGACAATATATACAGAGTTCTATGTCTGATTATGTTGCAACTAGTTGTTTAATTCTTGACTTCTGCTACTATATTATGAGAACTCTTACATCAGAAACATTAAATTTTAGTATAGTCTCTGGAGTTCTGACTGAATTCAAATTGTGCTATGTCCTTGATTAGCTGTGTAACCCTACTTAAGTTATTTAACTTTTTAAACTCTCAGTTTGCTTTCCTGTACAGTGGGCCTGAAATTATCACATACCTCATATGATTTCACAAGCTATAACAAATGGCTGCCAATCTTTTAGTTCAGTGCATATAGTAAGCACCCAGTAAAGTTGGGTGTTATTATTTCTGGCTCCTTGAATGTGTTTAGCACATAGTAGGCACTAAAATAGTTTTAATTGAACAAGCAATGTATGAATGACATCAGACCTTAAATCCCAACCCAGAGATCATTAAAGCATTAGACACCAAAGATGAAGGTGATACTTCTTTCTTGAAGATCCACGTCACTGTGTCTATTTTCTTGAGAGCAACACCAAAGGTCTTTATTGCCCAAAGTAGTGATTTTGAATTGAGAGCAAATTCAGGAATATTATAAATTTGCTTAATCTATTCTTTGATACCTAGTTCAGGACAAAGAAGGAATATGTGCTCCTGATCATTACAACAAATGTGAAATCTTAATCAAAACAAGAGATGGAGTATAGCTTCTTGTTAGGGAAAGGACTATCGAGCCGAGCCTAGGAATCCGGTAAGGAACAGGTGGGTTTGTTCAGAATATAGCCAGCTTCTGGGACATAAAAACATAAATATTCTTAGGAGAGACTGCATGAAATTTAGCCACCAAATAAATGTAAGTGCTTATTTATCTTTGTGACAGTTCCTTTTTAAGGGAAATTTTACATTGTCATTTGGTATCCATAATCTGCATATGATTGATAATAAATAGTAAACAGAATGAATATCTGATTTAAAATGCATTTCAAGTTCTAGAGAAAAATAGAATTAATTTCCTTACAGTTCAATCTCCATGCTTTCTTGTACATATCAGTTTGGTGATTCATGATAATATTGTCTACATTTACCTCCAATAGACTTAACTTCTATTTAGAAGTTTTGTGGGGAGTTTTAAGTATAGAACGAACACCATAATTCTCCAATGATTACAAACTGTTAAGTAATGGTGGTACTGTCTTAAGATATTTGATCATCTGATGGGTGATTAATACTGGATTAAAATAGATTTTACTGGGTGGTTGGGTAGCTCAGTCAATTGAGTGTCTTGCTCTTGATTTAGGCTCAGGGCATGATCTCATGGTTCCTGGGACTGAGCCCCATGTCTTCACTGTCAGTGCAAAGCCTGCTTGGGATTCTCTGTCTCCTCTCTCTCTATACCTCCCCCATTCACTCTCATCCTGTCTCCACCTCTCTTTCAAAAATAAATAAATAAATAAATAAACATTATATAAATAAAAGAAAAGAAAAAAAATAAATTTTAATTAAAGGTGTACAGCTGCCTTAAAAAATAAATAAAATAAATTTTGCCAAAGTTGTGAGTAGATGGAAAGGGAGGCCTTGGCCTTGAAAGAGTTACAAAGATGAATCCTGCAGATGTGGGAAGGAGGGCTTACGTTAAACAATAGATACAAATGGCAGTTAAGAAACTTCATTTTTATTTTTCAATTTTTTTTTATTTTAGAGAGAGAGTGCACACATGCATGTGAGTAGGAGAGGGGCAGAAGGAAAGAGAGATAGAGAAAGAGAGAGAGAAAATGTTAAGGAGGTTCCACACACAATGTGAAGCCCAACATGGGGCTCAGTCCCACAACAGTGGGATCATGATGTGAGCCGAAATCAAGAGTTGGAAACTCAACTGACTGAGCCAGCCAGGTGTGCCCAGAAACTTTAAAAACAAACCTACTTTCACTAATTACAAAATGTATTTGATAGATTCATCTGAGAATATAATACTGGTAAGTTTCCCTCTGGGCTTATCCTTGAACAACAAAAAAGGAGTGAATTTCCATTTCCACAGAGACACTACAAAATCTCCTTGTTATTTCCTTTTCTTTTTCTTATCATAGTAAATTATTCTTTGATCTTAGCTGCATAATATCTTTGTGATTGTCATTAGTTCTTTTTTAAAATGTGCCTCTCTACACATGAGTAATTGAGTCTAAATATTTGGAGCCAGTTTGCACAGTTAAACTCTGTCAAAATACCATTAGGAGTTAGTGAAGCAATTGCATCTTCTCTAAATTAGTGAAAAAAGCACTACTTTACTGCTATCATCGGTTAGCTCACAGAGATACAGGCATAAGCTATTTCTAAGCAAATAATAGCACTCAGGGCACACAGTACTCATATGGGATATGATATCAGATGACATTTTCCGGCTTCTATTGGTTTTCTTTGTAAGAGCTATAAAAGTCAGTTAGAGTTTGGTAAATGATATTTGTCTCACACTGAGAAAATGTATATTCCTTCACGCTACTGTTTCTCATGTAGTGTGCATACCATTTAGATGGAAATTACTGATAGAAAATATCCTACAATGTCTAGTTCATCTGCCCCTTCTTTTTATTCTTGCTATTGTTCTTATTCTTACTTCTCTTCTTGACATTTGGGGAAAGGGATGGTTGTTCCTTGTTTAATTATGTCACTATGTCTTGAAATACGAGTTTTAGGAAAACAAATCAGAAATAAAATTGGAATAATACAAATATTAATTATGGAACTTATATATTATTTATTGTATGAAAAATCTTGTACTATTTTACAGTAAATATTTGAATATTTAATTATATGGCAGAATATCAATGGATTATTTAGGTTTTAGAGTAATCAGCTATATAAGACACTATGTGAACTTCCTTTTATTTATTTATTTATTTTTAAATTAATTGTTTTATGTTTATTTTGAGAGAGAGGAAGAGCATGAATGGGGGAGGGGCGGGGGGGGGCACAGAATCCAAATCAGGCTCCAGGCTCTGAGCTGTCAGCACAGAGCCCAAGTTGGGGCTCAAACCCACGAACCACAAGATCATGACCTGAGCTGAAGATTGATGCTTAACCAAATGAGCCACCCAGGCACCCCTTTGTGAAATTCTTTTTAAATAATACTTATGTAAAATAGAACTGGGGTTATTTCAATTATGGTCTTTAAAAACGAAAGCCATTGTGCACACTATACTGGAAGTTTTTAAATCCATTACAACTTTACAAAATAAATTAGTATATTAGATACATATTGAAGAAGGAAACACCCAAAGACAAAATATGTCTACTTTTAAAGGAACAGATAAATCTCTTTCATCTTCATAGAATCTCTTTAAATTTCTCATAAACAATCTGGAGCCCTTTAACTACTGCTTTCCCTGTTTAGTTTCATATCTCACCTTTGGGGTGTTGACACTTTATTTTGAGGCAGCAGATGTTCATTTAATTTTCCTTCTGTATCCAAATGCTCCATCTTCCTCCTTTATAACATAAAGACCCAGCTCATTCTTCACTTGTCATATTACGTGATTCCTTGCCCTCTACTTCTCCCTATCTCTGAATTGCAGTGCCCTAACTGTTTCCTGCCTATCATGCTGCCCTAATTTTTAACAGCTTATTTTACTGTCCTGCTTCTTTGGATCTGAATCCTTTTGCCCTTCATCCATCTTCTCATTTGAATGTGGAGGTGCATGGACAAATTTAGTTTGGAATCCAAAATTAAAAAGAATGTGAAATGTTTGCAAGGACACAAGAACATATAAGATAATGTGTACATTTCCTCTATTTTTATTCTCAACATTTTTTTCAGTTTTACTATTTAAATGAAATGTACTGCTATAGAGTTTCAAATAAAATAGAGTCTCTTTAAAATATGTAGAATATTAAAGGAAAGATTGAAATACAAAGGAAAAAGGATATGCTCTCTAATCATTTTATTGGTCAGGAGGTTACAGTTTCAGAAAATTTGTTATTTCTTGAGGCAAACTCTGGTCAACTGAATTTAAAAGGTATGTAGATAACTTTAAAGAGTTCGAGTGTGTGCTTTTTAAAACAAAACAAAGAAAAAAAGCAGGGACCAGACTCTTTTTTTCTTTTTAATGTTTATTATTTACTTTGAGAGAGAGGGAGAGAGAGTATGCACTGGGGGGGGGGGGGGAGAAAGAGAATCCCAAACAGGCTCCACAGTGTCAGTGTAGAGCTCTATGTGGGGCATGACCCCACAAATGGTGAGATCATGACCTGAGCTGAAATCAAGAGTCAGACACTTAACTGACTGAGCCACCAGGCATCCCAAAAAACCAGACCCTTAAATATAGACACCCAACTGTTGATTATGTAGAGGAAGGGGGTGTGAGGTGGGTAAAATAGGTGAAGGGGATTAAAATAGTATACTTACTATCATGAGCACTGAGTCATGTATAGAATTGTTGAATCACTATAGTGTACTCCTGAGTCTAATATAACTGTATATTAATTATACTATAGTTACATTTTTTAAAAGAGTGTGTTTTTAAAAAATATTTATATAGATATTAACATGCTTTTTATTTTGGCATTAAATAAAAAATTATGTTCAAGGGTGATAAGGGGGGGCACCTGGATGGCTCAGTCTGTTAAGCGTCCAACTTTGGCTCAGGTAATGATCTCACAGTTCATGGATTCGAGTCCTGAGTCGGGCTCTGTGCTGACAGCTAGCTCAGAGCCTGGAGCCTGCTTCACATTCTGTATCTCCCTCTCTCTAACCTTCCCCTGCTCATGTTGCCTCTCTCTCTCTTTCAGAAATAAAACATTAAAAAATTTTTCAAAAGGGTGATAAGGGAACTTCTGATAAAGGGTAGTGAATACCTACTCACTAAAAATTTCGGAATCTTAGATGTGTTCAAACTAGTGAATAGGAAATTTGTTTTCCTAGGCAGGAACATGAGTTGCAAAAGTTCCAAGAGAAGTTTATGAGAAAAACTAAGGCTTTAGAGCATCCTGACTTTAGAATGTGTTCTTTGCAATCAAGTATATGGTTGGACTTTATTCCTCTATCTCTGCGATTCATATCCAAGAAAATAAGCAAACAAGAAGCAACAATAAACAGTCATGGTGGACATTGTTTAGTTCCATATTAAGTTTTAATATCAAAGTTGATATTTTTTGAGCAGTGACTTATTCAGTGAAGTCGTTAGAACATACTGACATGATCTTATTTAATATTCTAGACCATGGGTGTGTAAACTTTATCTGTAGAAAGCGAGGTATTATATATTTTAGCCTTTGCAAACTGCATGATTCCTACTGCAACTACTCAGCCAACTTGTTGTGGGACTTAAGTAGCCATACACAATACCTAAATTTATGAGCATCTCTGTGTGCCAACTATATTTATGGACACTCAAAGTTTAATCTCATCGCATTTGCATGTGTCATAAGACATTTATTCTCCTTTTAAAGAAATTCTGCATTAAGAAACGTAAAAATCATTCTATGGTCATGGGCCATTGAAAGGCAGTTCATGGATCAGATTGGTACAAAACAATGCTCTTCCCTGAGTGAAAGACAGTCATATATCAGTGAAAAATGGAGTATGGTTGGAAAACTCAGTGGCATCTTCCATTAAAAATATAGTCTTTAAGGGGACGCTTGGGTGGCTTAGTCCATTAAGCATCTGACTCTTGGTTTTGGGTCAGGTCATGATCTCACGGCTCATGAAGTTGAGCTCTGTGCTGACAGTGCAGAGCCTGCTTGGGATTCTGTGTCTCTGTCTCTGCCTCTGTCTCTGTCTCTGTCTCTGTCTCTGTCTCTGTCTCTCTCTCTGCCCCTCTCCTGCTTCCATGCTGTCTCTCAAAATAAATAAATAAGCTTAAAAATGTTTACAAAAATAATCTTTTAAAAAATTTCAAAATCGATTTTATTCTTCAGAAGTGTACAAAGAGATGGAGAAGGGAAACTCACTCACTGAGCATGCAGGATCAGCCAGGCACTCCTCAGGTACATTGCAAGCACGTGAGCAGATGTGGTTACCACAGTCTGTGAGTGAAAATTGAGAATCACAGGGCTAATAAGATGGGGCTGACTAACTTAGCCAGGGACACTCAAGTATCAGGGGGCTGAACTCAGCATTGTCCTCCAAGTCTGTTAGATTCAGAAACCTAGGTTCAATCCACTTACTATACTTAAATAAAGTCAATGTTAAGTAAAGAAAATGTATGCGGTTTGACTCTCAAGTAATACATAACAGTTTTTCACAGAAGTCTGAGATCGATCAGTGGTGACAGCATTTCAGGTATCATTATGCAGAAAAGGTTCCCGAGAATGTCCCCTGCAAAGCAAATACAAGCTTGGGGAAAAGGATAAAAGGACAGGCTTCGCCAAATCTACTCAATAAAATTTGACTCACACTTTTATGTTTAAGCCTCTGAAGGCCACGTGGTGGTCTGAGTTCAAAACTGTCACTTACCCCAAATGAAAAGCAGTCTTCAGGAATGGAGGAATCCTTTGCATTTCTACAAGGTCTTGTTTATGAAAGCAGAGAATCGCTGTTCTAGGAAACTGGCAAAAACTTACATTTCTTTAGTTTTGCTGGCTCTGCAAAACAGTGTGCACAGCTGTACTCAAACCCATTAGCTCAACCTTTCAGAAAATTCTCTCACAGAAATTGCTTAGAGGTACATAGCCTGACAGTTGCTGTGTGTTTTGAGAGCTTACCTGTCAGAAGCTGGCTCAGCATTCTTTTGCTTAATTGGTCTGTAGAGACTGGTCATTTTAGAGAGGGAAGTTCCACACCTCAGAGAGAATGACATCTACCTCAGCCCATAATCAGCTAATTTAAAGAATGGGAATACCACCAGCTTCAGGGACCGCTTACCCTCCACTCTATGCTGAGATGGGGTGAGAGAGCTGCAGAAAACACATCAAGCAATGTAAAATTAAGGAGAAATTGGGATTAGAGAAAAACAGTGTTCAAAATACATGAAGTCTATTCCTTCAAATTCCAGCCAGTCACCTCCAAGCACATCAACATTTTAAAGTTTAAAACTGAAGATCTGATTTTGATTACAGACTACTGAATTGTGACATTTCACGTTAAGTTACAGCACTATGTATCATCACACAGGGAGATTTTCCTAAGATCAGTAGTTTTTAGTTGTGGAAAATGATCACGAGGATAGAGCAAATTGGTTCTTGAATATATGAATACCCAAGATAATGCTCTAGCGAGTAGAGAAAGGAAATGCATATTCACTTCCATGCAGCTTAGTAAGGAGGGAGCTCTGCCTAGTGTTAGAAGCTTGGACCACGGTGCACAGAGATCCCGAGTCAGGTCCTTGATATGCCAACTTCTTTTCTTTTCTTTTTTTTTAATGTTTTATTTATTTCTAGGAGAGAAAGAGAGACAGCACGAGCAGGGGAGGGTCAGAGAGAGAGGGAGTCACAGACTGAAACAGGCTCCAGGCTCTGAGCTGGCAGTCAGCACAGAGCCCGACGCGGGGCTCGAACCCACGAACCGCGAACCGCGAGATCATGACCTAAGCGAAAGTCGGACGCTTAACCGACTAAGCCACCTAGGCGCCCCTTGATAAGCCAACTTCTAACATTGCAACTTTGGACTACTTACTTGACCTCCCTGTGCTCCTATTTCTTTAACCTAAGCATCAAACTTGATTGAGGTGTCATTTATGGCAAAAGACAGTTAAAATTCCTCATCTTATCTGTCTACCTTTTAAACCAAACTTTTATTTGTGTTAAACTCGGTAAGGGTACGCTGATAAGAGTTCATTGCCATGGATCAAACTACAGCTAGTTAGTTAATATGAAGGGAAAAGAGAAAAAAGCCCAGAAATTTACATTAAATAATATAGCCTTAATGCTTTAAGATATAACACTTAAATCTTACTGTTTTGAATTAAAAGTAAAAGATAGTCTTTAAAGCATTCTGGTGGCAAATCAGTAAGAATGTGTTAAGATGATGAATAATCAATTATAATTTATCTTGATTATAAAAATCTCCTATTATTCACTATGTGATTATGACAGAGTCCATAATTACTATATAATTCTATTTGAGTTTATAACGGATACTCTTTTTGAAAAATACAGTCAATAACAATTATAAATTTTCACAAAAAATCAAGAAGTGTATAAAATATATGGCTGATTTTTTTTCAATTCTCACTTTAGAATATTATAAAAGCAAGTTAAAATGTCAAAAAAATAGAGTTAAGTCCTTTATCATTTGAACCAAGACTGTTAAAAATTGAAACAGCCAAGATATTTATGAAATTATAGAACATAAAAGAATATGATGGACATCATCTCAGAAGAATCATATGGCAAAAACTAATGCAATATAATATGACAAATGTGAAATGGAAAAAAATAGAACATATTCTATTAAGCTAGGCCTGTGAATATAGAAAAGGGAGAATAGGTACTTAGAAATATATCTGGAATATTATTTCATTGGCATACAAATTTAATTATATTTCATCATGTGTATAAGAAAAGTTATTATATGTGTATTCTATTATTATGTTATACATACATTATTTTATGTGTATTATAAAATAATATTCTATAGTTTGATATACTGTACACTATAAAATAACTTACAAAAACAATGATTTTAAGGAAAGGCTTTTATATTTTTTAGTAATCTTTAAATTACTGCTGGAATATTGTAGTATCCTCTAATATTTAGATCAACATATGACAAAAACGTTGGTCCAATCAAAGGAAAAATTATGCAGGACAATGTTAAACAGGCAAGGATGACTTTACTCAATTCATTGTAATGAGGTGGGTGGATCACAAGCATTTATGTGTGCTAATAGGCCTTATCCAAAGGAAAAGTAAACTTACTTAAGATTGTTCCAAACTTGGATCATAGCACCCACTACAGTTAGGCTCCTACCCTCCCATACAGCCTGGGAGATAGGGTGCCTGGAGAGAGACAGAAGGCTCTCTAAAGTTTAGACAAGTTGAGCAGAAACTTAATGCCCCAGGCTCCTGCGTGACTCAGTAGGTTGAGCTCTGACTCTTGATTCCAAGGCACGTCATCATCTCATCATCTCGTGGTTTATGAGATGGAGTCCTGTGTCGGGCTCTGTGCTGACCGTATGGATTGGGACTCTATCTGTCCCTCTCTCTCTGCCCCTCCCCACCCCTATCAAAAAAAAAACAAAACATTAAAAATTTTTAAAAATAAAAAAGAAACT